>NC_080379.1:63254276-63460889 GCF_014773155.1 Arachis stenosperma
TATATGTGTACAAATTGATCATTTTTAAAAGCTGTGTTTGTTTTTGTGGATAGAGATATAAATAGTAAATATAAAAAAGTATTTGGATAGAGAGATGGACATTAGACATTAGACAGAGTGTCCAAAAAAGGAGTGAGAGACAAAGGAAAAAAAGAGAGTATGAGAGATATGTCTATTTTAGTCATTTTGCATAATATTTCAATCCTATCCACAAAAACAAACGCAGACAAAGTGATGTACAAAACAATTCTAGAAAAATTTAAAAATATTAAAATAGGCTTGTAGTTTTTTTTTTCCACAGTATCTCCTAACTTGGCAGGTCAATGATTAATTCATCGCGGATTGAAGCTCAATTTAAAGGTTTGTCGTTGGCCAATGAATTGCTGCATGCACAAGGCGATATTCGAAACCCCGACCCTTATTGTTTAAGCGGACTAGTCAGCTAACCACTAGACCAATCCAACTTGATTTAAAATAGGCTTGTAATTGAAGCTATTTATGCTACCACAACAATTATGCCAAAAAAATTAATTTTTTTTAACTTGGGAATATTTTTAAGTTTATATAGTGTCAATATCTTAGGAGTATATAGTATGTAAATAATGACCTTTATAATACAATGATCTATTAGATTTTGTCGTTGGTATTATAGTTTCTACATCATCTCAATATAACTGTTATAAATTAATGATTAAATAAGCTATTTCTTATGAGATTTTAGTGTTAGTAAATAAAATTATCTTTTAGTATGTATTTTGTTATTTTTTGTATTTTTTATTTATTATATATTTTTTAATAATATTTTATTGTTCAGTTTAATAAAAATATATAAGTCATTGACTTTGAAAAAGATTAAAACATTCAAAGGAATGTTTCTAAATTTTTTAAACTCTTCGAGAATTATTTTGTACGTCCAGCTCGCACACGTAGAACTTAATAGTCATGTGTTTGAATTAGCGTTCACGTCAGCAATAAACCGTTAGCGACTAGCGGAAGGAGAGTGTATTGTCTAATGGAAATAAATGTTGATGACTATTCTGTGTATTTTAAAATTTAAGGGACTAAATATCTAATTTAAGAATCTCACACACTGATTTTGGTATGTATTCTTTTTATTAAATTGTACTTTTCTTTGTTTGGGTAGATTAAATTGTACTTTTCTTTGTTTGGGTAGATTAAACGTGCCAAATGATAATTTAATCTGTATATCATAAAAGACTCTTCTATTTATAATAAATTTATGGGTAAAGTATATTTTTATCCCTAATATTTGAATTTTTTTTAAATATTCATAATATTTAGTTGCATTCAATTTTATTCCTAACGTCTTCAATTTGTGTCAAAATTACCTAGGACGTTAACTCTATGTAAAATGTTAGGGGCAAAATTAAATTTTTTTTGGAATAATTTTGATACAAATAAAAAGGTTGGAATAAAATGAATGAATCGAAAACGTTAGAGAACAAATGGAATGAAATCAAATGCAATGTTCTGAAAACCAGTTCGAACGGCCGGTCGAACCGTGAACCGGACGCTAAAGCGGTTCGAACAATAAGAAAAATCGTAAAATTAGAAAATCGGCGTTGAACCGACAAACCGGCCGGTTACGGTCGGTCGAACCGAACCGGGACCCGGCCGGTTTTTTAGCTGTGCAGCAAAACACTGCCGTTTTACATTTGGTGAACCTTAATTCCCTTTGTCCTTCGCACTTCGTTTCACACTTTCACGTCCCACACCCACAGTTCAGCACTTCAGCTCCACTCTCATCAAGGGTCAAAGAGAGTGAGAGACAAAGAGAACGCCTGAACGCCATTACGATCCGTCGCGCCGTCAGCTTCGTCGCACCGTCGGGTTCGTCGCGCCATCAGCTCTGTCGCGCCGTTGGGTCCGTGGTGGACGAAATTGTGATCCATATTCTTTTGTATTTGTATGAAATCATTATTATGGCACCAGTTGAATTCACAACTCCGTTCAAAAACCAGCAAGTGTACTGGGTCGTCCAAGTAATAAACCTTACGTGAGTAAGGGTCAATCCCACAGAGATTGTTGGTATGAAGCAAGCTATGGTACCTTGTAAATCTCAGTTAGGCAGATTAAATTGGTTTATGGGTTTTCGAATAATTAATAATAAAAAGAAATAAAAGGGATAGAAATACTTATGTAAATCAAGAGTGGGAATTTCAGACAAGCGTATGGAGATGCTGTGCTCCTCTTGAAACTCTGCTTCACTACTCTCTTCCAATCCTTCTTACTCCTTTCCATGGCAAGCTGTATGTAGGGCTTCACTATCATCAATGGCTACTTTCAATCCTCTCGGGAAAATGGTCCTATGCGCTGTCACTGCACGGCTAATCGTCTGGAGGCATCACCCTTGGTGATAGCTACATCCCATCCCTCAGGAAAATGGTCCAAATGCTCTGTCACAGCACGGCTAATCATCTGTCGGTTCTCAATCAAGTTGGAATAGAATCCATTGATTCTTTTGCGTCTGTCACTAACGCCCAGCCTTCAGGAGTTTGAAGCTCGTTACAGTCATTCAATACCGGAATCCTACTCGGAATACTACAGACAAGGTTAGACTTTCCGGATCCCCAAGAATGCCGCCATCTATCTAGCTTATACCACGAAGATTTTGTTGGGGAATCTAAGAGATATGCGCCCGGCCTAAAGTAGAACGGAAGTGGTTGTCAATCACGCGCGTTCATAAGTGAGAATGATGATGAGTGTCACGGATCATCACATTCATCAAAGTTAAGTGCAACGTATATCTTGGATAAGAATAAAAGAGAATTGAAAGAAAGGAATAGTAATTGTATTGAAACTTGAGGTACAGCAGAGCTCCACACCCTTAATCTATGGTGTGCAGAAACTCCACTGTTGAAAATACATAAGTGAAAGGTTCAGGCATGGCCGAATGGCCAGCCCCCCAAAACGTGATCAATAGTCTCCTAAGATGAAGAATAAAACAAAACTGAGACCAAAGATGTCTAATACACTAGTTAAATGTTCTATTTATAATAAACTAGCTCCTAGGGTTTACATGAGTAAGTAATTGATGCATAAATCCACTTCCGGGGCCCACTTGGTGTATGTTTGGGCTGAGCTTGATCTATCCACGAGCTGAGGCTTTACTTGGAGTTGAACTCTGAGTTATGACGTGTTTTGGGCGTTCAACCCCGGATCATGACATTTTTCTGGCGTTTAACTCCAGACAGCAGCATGTACTTGGCGTTCAATGCCAAGTTACGTCGTCAATTTCCGAATAAAGTATGGACTATTATATTGCTGGAACGCCCTGGATGTCTACTTTCCAAAGCCGTTAAGAGCGCACCATTTGGAGTTCTGTAGCTCCAGAAAATCCATTTTGAGTGCAGGGAGGTCAGATTCCAAGCATCAGCAGTCCTTTTGTCAGCCTTTTTCAGAGTTTTGCTCAAGTCCCTCAATTTCAGCCAGAAATTACCTGAAATCACAGAAAAACACACAAACTCATAGTAAAGTCCAGAAATGTGAATTTAACATAAAAACTAATGAAAACATCCCTAAAAGTAGCTTGAACTTACTAAAAAACTACCTAAAAACAATGCCAAAAAGCGTATAAATTATCGCTCATCACAACACCAAACTTAAATTGTTGCTTGTCCCAAGCAACTAAAAATCAAATAGGATAAAAGAAGAGAGTATACTATAAATTCCATATTAATGAATATTAATTATAATTAGATGAGCGGGACTTGTAGCTTTTTGCTTTTGAACAGTTTTGGCATCTCACTTTTTCCTTGAAGTTCAGAATGATTGGCTTCTCTAGGAACTTAGAATTTCGGATAGTGTTATTGACTTTCCTAGTTAAGTATGTTGATTCTTGAACACAGCTACTTATGAGTCTTGACCGTGGCCCTAAGCACTTGTTTTCCAGTATTACCACCGGATACATAAATGCCACAGACACATAACTGGGTGAACCTTTTCAGATTGTGACTCAGCTTTGCTAGAGTCCCAGTTAGTGGTGTCCAGAGCTCTTAAGCACACTCTTTTGCTTTGGATCACGACTTTAACCACTCAGTCTCAAGCTTTTTACTTGGACCTTCATGACACAGGCACATGGTTAGGGACAGCTTGATTTAGCCGCTTAGACCTGGATTTTGTTTCCTTGGGCCCTCCTATCCATTGATGCTCAAAGCCTTGGATCCTTTTTACCCTTGCCTTTTGGTTTTAAGGGCTATTGGCTTTTTCTACTGCTCCTTCTCTCTTTTTTTTTTCGCAAGCTTTTGCTATTCACTGCTTTTTCTTGCTTCAGAATCAATTTCATGATTTTTCAGATCATCAATAACATTCTCTTTGTTCATCATCTTTCAAGAGCCAACAATTTTAACATTCATAAACAACAAGATCAAAAATATGCACTGTTCAAGCATTCATTCAGAAAACAAAAGTATTGTCACCACATCAATATAATTAAACTAAATTCAAGGATAAATTCGAAATTTATGTACTTCTTGTTCTTTTGAATTAAACATTTTTCTTTTAAGAGAGGTGAAGGATTAATGGAATTTATCATAGCTTTAAGGCATAGTTACTACATACTAATGATCATGAAATAAAGACACAAAACATAGATAAACATAACATTAAAAACCGAAAAGCAGAAAGAAAGAAATAAAGAACAAGGAATGAGTCCACCTTAGTGGCGTCTTCTTCTTGAAGGACCAATGATGTTCTTAAGCTCTTCTATGTCCCTTCCTGCCTTTGTGCTCCTCCCTCATTGCTCTTTGATCTTCTCTTATTTCTTGGAGAATGATGGAGTGTGATGAGCGGATAATTTATATACTTTTTGGCATTATTTTTAGTATGTTTTAGTATCTTTTAGTTAGTTTTTAGTATATTTTTATTAGTTTAATTAAAAATTCACTTTTCTGGACTTTACTATGAGTTGTGTATTTTTCTGTGATTTCAGGTATTTCTGACTGAAATTGAAGGTTCTGAGCAAAAACCTGATCCAGAGACTGAAAAGGACTGCAGATGCTGTTGGATTCTGACCCCTGTACTCGAAGCGGATTTTCTGGAGCTACAGAAGCCCAATTGGCGTGCTCTCAACGGCGTTGGAAAGTAGACATCCAGGGCTTTCCAGCTAATAATAGTCCATACTTTGCCCAAGATTTGATGGCCCAAACCTGCGTAGCAAACGGCCTCAGAAATTCCAGCGTTTAAACGCCGGAACTGGCATAAAACTTGGAGTTAAACGCCCAAACTGCATGAGAACTGGCGTTTAACTCAGAAAACGTCTCTACACATAAAAGCTTCAATGCTCAGCCCAAGCACACACCAAGTGGGCCCGGAAGTGGATTTTTCTGTCATTTACTCATTTCTGTAAACCTTAGGATACTAGTTTACTACTTATAGGACCTTTTGACTTTGTAATCAGACGGAATGCGACCTTATGACATTGTACACCTTTTCTTCCACAGCATGAGTCTCTGAACCCTATGGTTGGGGGTGAGGAGCTCTGCTGTGTCTTGATGGATTAATGCAATTACTACTGTTTCTCATTCAATCATGCTTGCTTCCATTCTAAGATAATACTTGTTCTTAATCCGGATGAATGTGATGATCAGTGACAACCATCATCATTCTCAACTATGAACGTGTGCCTGACAACCACCTCTGTTCTACCTTAGATTAAGTAGTTATCTCTTGGATTCTTTTATCGGAATCTTCGTGGTATAAGCTAGATTGATGGCGGCATTCAAGAGAATCCGGAAGGTCTAAACCTTGTCTGTGGTATTCTGAGTAGGATTCAATGACTGAATGACTGTGACGTGCTTCAATCTCCTGAAGGCGGGGCGTTAGTGACAGACGCCAAAAGAATCACTGGATTCTACTCCGGTCTGATTGAGAACCGACATATGGAATGCCGTGCCGTGACAGGGCATTAGGAATCGTTCCAATGAGAGGATGGGAGGTAGCCACTGACAACGGTGAAACCCTACACACAGCTTGCCATGGAAGGAGACTTGCGTGTTGATGAAGAAGACAGTAGGAAAGCAGAGATTCAGAAGATGGAGCATCTCCAAACCTCAACTGTTCTCCATTACTGCAAAACAAGTAATCATTTCATGTTCTTTTACTTTTCACAATCAATCCTGATAATTTCTGATATCCTGACTAAGATTTACAAGATAACCATAGCTTGATTCAAGCCGACAATCTCCGTGGGATCGACCCTTGCTCACGCAAGGTATTACTTGGACGACCCAGTGCACTTGCTGGTTAGTTGTGCGGGATTGCAAAAGTGTTATTGCAATTTCGTGCACCAAGTTTTTGGCGCCGTTGCCGGGGATGTTCGAGTTTGGACAACTGACGGCTTATCTTGTTGCTTAGATTAGGACTGTTTTATTTTTGTTGGTTTAGAGTCTTTAGTTGAGTCTAGTTTCATATTTTAAGTTTGGTGTCAAT
Organism: Arachis stenosperma; assembly: GCF_014773155.1. Taxonomy (NCBI): domain Eukaryota; kingdom Viridiplantae; phylum Streptophyta; class Magnoliopsida; order Fabales; family Fabaceae; genus Arachis; species Arachis stenosperma. The sequence continues at coordinate 63,260,727 of NC_080379.1, forward strand.
TGCATGCTTTTATTTCTCTCTTAAATTTTCGTTTTGCATGTTCTTAGTCCCTTTTTGATTCATAAAAATTCTAAGTTTGGTGTCTCTTTGTGTTTTTCCTTTAAAATTTTCGAAATTTAGTGTTTGATTCTCTAAAAATTTAAGTTTGGTGTCTTTTTGTGTTTTTCTCTTCCTCTTTTAAGAATCAAATCTTTTTCATAAAAATTTTTCAATCATATCCTCTTAATTGCTATTTTCAAATCTTTTTCTTTACTAATTGATTTAGTTCTCAATTTGCTTTGATCTTATTTTATTTTTAATTTTCGAATTTTATTTTTTTCCTTTTGTTTTATTTTATTTTATTTTAATTTTTTCGGTTATTTCAAAAAAAATAAAAATAAAAATAAAAATAAACAAAATTTATCTCTTTGCAATCATTCTCATTTCCCTTTTGTCCATTATGGACTTAAGTGGAATTAATCAGTCCAAGAGGACTCTGGGGTCTTATGCCAACCCCATTACAGCTGCATATGGGAGTAGCATCTGCATACCTCCCATCAAAGCAAGCAGCTTTGAGCTAAATCCTCAACTCATTATCATAGTGCAGCAAAATTGCCAGTATTCCGGTCTTCCAGAGGAAGAACCTACTGAGTTTCTGGCACAGTTCTTACAAATTGCTGACACAATACATGATAAAGAGGTAGATCAGGATGTCTACAGACTGTTACTGTTTCCATTTGCTGTAAAAGATCAAGCAAAAAGGTGGTTGAATAACCAACCTACAGCAAGCATAAAGACATGGAAACAGTTATCAGAAAAATTCCTGAATCATTTTTACCCTCCAAAAAGGATGACACAGCTAAGGCTGGACATCCAAGGCTTTAAACAAGAGGATAATGAATCCCTTTATGATGCCTGGGAGAGGTATAGAGGTATGCTCAGAAAATGCCCCTCTGAAATGTTTTCAGAGTGGGTACAGTTAGACATCTTCTACTATGGGCTTACAGAAAAAGCTCAGATGTCTTTAGACCACTCAGCTGGTGGATCTATACACATGAGAAAGACAATTGAAGAAGCTCAAGAGCTTATAGACATTGTTGCTAGAAACCAATACTTATATTCTAGCAAGGAATTCGTTCCACAAGAAGAGGTCATGGCAGTAGTCAATGATCCTGATCCTCAAGAACAGATGAATGAGCTTAATCAACAATTGCTCCTGATGACAGAACAGTTAGCAGAATTTAAAGAAATGCTCCATGATACTAAGGTTGCTAACAAGAGCATAGAACTGCAGTTGAATCAAGCAAAACAGCAAATATCTAAACAAATAACAGAAGAATGTCAAGCAGTTCAACTGAGGAGTGGGAAAACACTGAATGCCACTGCTCAAAAGAGCAAGAAGTCAATTAAGGAACAGTTGACAGAGGATGACCAAGCCACTGTTCAAAATCCCTCTGAGGACAGTAAGAGCCCAGAGAGGAATATTATGGCGTTCAAACGCCAGAAAGGGAAGGAAAGTTGGCGTTAAACGCCCATTCCTTGCCCAATACTGGCGTTCAAACGCCAGAACAGGGAGGAAAGCTGGGTTAAACGCCCATTCCCTGCCCAGTTCTGGCGTTCAAACGCCAGAAAAGGGGGAGAAGTTGGCGTTTAACGCCCAAACTTCATCCACTCCTGGCGTTCAAACGCCCAAGGAGAATCAGGCACCTGAGAGTTCTGATGATTATCCCCCTAACAAGGCCTCTTCAACCATTTCTGTAAGGAATAAACCTGCAGCATCTAAGGTTGAAGAATATCAAGCCAAGATGCCTTATCCTCAGAAACTCCGCAAAGCGGAACAGGATAAGCAATTTGCCGCTTTGCAGACTATCTAAGGACTCTTGAAATAAAGATTCCGTTTGCAGAGGCACTTGAGCAAATACCTCTTATGCTAAGTTCATGAAAGAGATCTTAAGCCATAAGAAGAATTGGAGAGAAACTGAAAAAGTGTTTCTCACTGAAGAATGCAGTGCAGTCATTTTGAAAAGCTTACCAGAAAAGCTTCAAGATCCTGGAAGCTTTATGATACCCTGCACATTAGAAGGTGCCTGCACCAAGATAGCCTTATGTGATCTTGGAGCAAGCATAAATCTAATACCTGCATCCACTATCAGAAAGCTTGGGTTGACTGGAGAAGTCAAACCAACCAGGATATGCCTCCAGCTTGCTGATGGTTCCATTAAACACCCATCAGGCATAATAGAGGACATGATTGTCAAGGTTGGGCCGTTTGCCTTTCCAACTGACTTTGTGGTGCTGGAAATGGAGGAGCACAAGAGTGCAACTCTCATTCTAGGAAGACCTTTCCTAGCAACTGGACGAACTCTCATTGATGTACATAAAGGGGAAGTAACCCTGAGAGTCAATGAGGATGAGTTCAAGTTGAATGCTGTGAAAGCTATGCAGCATCCAGACACCAGAAGACTGCATGGACGTTGACATTATTGATTCTCTGGTAGAAGAGATCAATATGGCTGAAAGCCTAGAATCAGAGCTTGAGGACATCTTCAAAGATGCTCAACCTGATCAAGAAGAACTAGAGGAAGTAAAGGAATTTTCGAAAATTCCTCAGGAGGAGGATACGCCTCCCAAGCCTGAACTCAAACCATTACCATCATCCTTGAAATATGCATTTCTGGGAGAGGGTGACACTTTTCCAGTGATTATAAGCTCTGCTTTAAATTCACAGGAAGAGGAAGCACTGATTCAAGTGCTAAGGACACACAAGACAGCTCTTGGGTGGTCCATAAGTGATCTTAAAGGCATTAGCCCAGCTAGATGCATGCACAAGATCCTGTTGGAGGATAATGCCAAACCAGTGGTTCAACCACAGAGGAGGCTAAATCCAGCCATGAAGGAGGTGGTGCAGAAAGAGGTCACTAAATTACTAGAGGCTGGGATCATTTATCCTATTTCTGATAGCCCCTGGGTGAGCCCTGTCCAAGTTGTTCCCAAAAAGGGAGGCATGACAGTGGTTCATAATGAAAAAAATGAACTGGTTCCCACAAGGACAGTCACAGGGTGGCGCATGTGTATTGACTACAGAAGGCTCAATACAGCCACCAGAAAGGATCATTTTCCTTTACCATTCATAGACCAAATGCTAGAAAGACTAGCTGGCCATGATTATTACTGCTTTTTGGATGGCTATTCAGGTTACAACCAAATTGCAGTAGACCCTCAGGACCAAGAGAAAACAGCATTCACCTGCCCTTCAGGCGTGTTTGCCTATAGGAGAATGCCTTTTGGTCTGTGCAATGCACCTGCAACCTTTCAGAGGTGCATGCTCTCTATCTTTTCAGATATGGTAGAGAAATTTCTGGAAGTCTTCATGGATGACTTTTCAGTATATGGAGACTCATTCAGCTCCTGTCTTAACCACCTATCACTTGTCCTGAAAAGATGCCAAGAGACTAACCTGGTTTTAAACTGGGAGAAATGTCACTTTATGGTGACTGAAGGAATTGTCCTTGGGCACAAAATTTCAAGCAGGGGAATAGAGGTGGATAAGGCAAAGGTAGAGGTAATTGAAAAATTACCACCACCTGCCAATGTTAAGGCAATCAGAAGCTTTCTGGGACATGCAGGATTTTACAGAAGGTTTATCAAGGATTTTTCGAAAATTGCCAAACCTCTGAGTAATCTGCTAGCTGCTGACACTCCATTTATCTTTGATAATGAGTGTCTGCAGGCATTTGAGACCCTGAAAGCTAAGTTGGTCACAGCACCAGTTATCTCTGCACCAGATTGGGCATTACCATTTGAATTAATGTGTGATGCCAGTGATCATGCCATTGGTGCAGTGTTGGGACAGAGGCATAAAACTTCTGCATGTCATTTATTATGCTAGTCGTGTTCTAAATGATGCACAGAAAAATTACACAACCACAGAAAAAGAATTACTTGCAGTGGTTTATGCATTGACAAGTTTAGATCCTACCTAGTAGGATCCAAAGTGATTGTGTACACTGACCATGTGCTCTTAAATACTTACTCACAAAGCAGGATTCAAAACCCAGGCTTATCAGATGGGTGTTGCTTCTGCAAGAGTTTGATATAGAAATAAGAGACAGAAAAGGGACAGAGAATCAAGTAGCTGATCATCTGTCCAGAATAGAGCCAGTAGTTGGGGCGTCCCTCCCTTCTACTGAGATTTCTGAGACTTTCCCAGATGAGCAACTATTTGCCATTCAGGAAGCTCCATGGTTTGCAGACATTGCAAACTATAAAGCTGTGAGGTTCATACCCAAGGAGTACAGTTACATGCAGAGAAAGAAATTAATTTCAGATGCCAAGTACTACCTCTGGGATGAACCATATCTCTTTAAGAGATGTGCTGACGGAGTGATCCGCAGGTGTGTACCCAGAGAAGAAGCACAGAGGATCCTATGGCACTGCCATGGATCACAGTATGGAGGACACTTTGGAAGTGAGCGAACAGCCACTAAAGTCCTCCAATGTGGCTTCTACTGGCCTACTCTCTATAAAGATTCCCGAGAGTTTGTGCATAACTGTGACAGTTGCCAAAGAGCTGGTAACCTGCCTCATGGATATGCCATGCCTCAACAAGGGATATTAGAGATAGAGCTGTTTGATGTATGGGGAATTGACTTCATGGGGCCATTCCCATCATCATACTCAAACAATTACATTCTGGTGGCAGTGGACTATGTATCTAAGTGGGTAAAGCAGTTGCTACACCCACTAATGATACTAAGACCGTACTGAAATTCCTCTAGAAGAACATTTTCAGCAGATTTGGCATCCCCAGAGTGCTAATCAGTGATGGGGGCACTCATTTCTGCAATAAACAGCTATACTCTGCTATGGTTAGATATGGAATTAGCCACAAAGTGGCAACTCCGTATCATCCACAGACAAATGGGCAAGCAGAAGTCTCTAACAGAGAGCTAAAAAGAATCCTAGAACGGACTGTAATGTCCCGAAGAAAGGATTGGGAAAGAGCTTGGATGATGCTCTGTGGGCATACAGAACAGCATTCAAGACTCCTATAGGTACCTCCCCATACCAATTGGTGTATGGGAAGGCCTGTCATTTGCCCGTGGAACTGGAACATAAAGCCTATTGGGCAACCAGATTCCTAAACATGGATGCACAGTTAGCTGGTGAGAAAAGACTGCTCCAGCTAAATGAGCTAGAAGAGTTCAGACTCAATGCCTTTGAAAATGCAAAAATTTATAAGGAAAAGGCAAAGAAGTGGCATGATAAGAGATTGTCAACCAGAGTCTTTGAGCCAGGACAAAAAGTTATGCTCTTCAACTCTAGGCTCAAACTGTTTCCAGGAAAACTCAAATCCCGTTGGGGGGGTCCATATGTGATTACAGGAGTGTCACCATATGGATATGTTGAGCTTCAGGATATTGATTCTGATAAGAAGTTCATTGTTAATGGACAGAGAATCAAACATTATCTTGAAGGAAACTTTGAGCAGGAGTGCTCAAAACTGAGACTAGAGTGATTCTCAGTGAAAGTTCAGCTAAAGACAGTAAAGAAGCGCTTACTGGGAGGCAACCCAGTCATTAGTAGGTTGTATGATTGTTCTTACAGAGGCAAATATCAAAAAATGAAGGAATTCACAGAGTTACAGAAGGATTCAGCTCAAAAAGCAGAGAAAATGAGCTTAGTGGCGAAAAAACGCCAGTAAGGTGCATTTTGGGCGTTAAACGCCAGAATGGGTACCATTCTGGGCGTTTAACGCCAGTAATGGTACCATTTTGGGCGTTAAACGCCAGAATGGGTACCATTCTGGGCGTTTAACGCCAGGTGTGCAGCATCACTGGGCGTTCAGAAAAACGCCCAGTGAGGAAGGTTTTCTGGCGTTTAACGCCAGCCAGGGTACCTGGCTGGGCGTTAAACGCCCAAAAGGGTGCCAAGTGGGCGTTAAACGCCAGAATGGGTGCCATTCTGGGCGTTTAACGCCAGAAAGGTGGGGGGACCACATTTTTGTTTTCAACTCAAATTTTTTCAAACTTTCCTCTTTTTACCCATAATCTTCTACATAAATGCACTTCAACCTTTCATCATTCACTTTCAAATCTTCACAAATCAAAACCATTCTTCAAATCTATTTCAAAATAATCTCAAATCTTCTTCAAAAACTCATCCTTTTCTCAAATTTTTTCAAAATCTTTTCAAATTTCCTTTCAAATCTCTTTTGTTTTCGAAATTCTCCTCCCCCCACTCTATAAATGAACGTTCCTCACCCTTCCTTCCTCACACCATTCGAATTTCCTCTCTCTCTCTCTCTCTCTTCTTTCTTTTCTTTTTGCTTGAGGGCAAGCAAAACCTCTAAGTTTGGTGTGCTTTTCCGTGATCACTAAGCTAAGATCTATCAAGATCATGGCTCCCAAGGGAAAACAAACCAACTCAAGAGGAAAGAAAGAGACTAATCCAAAGAATCTTTGGAATGAAGAGAAGTTCTTAACCAAAGAACATGAAGACCATTATCACAAAATAATGGGTCTGAGGTCAGTGATCCCGGAAGTTAAATTTGATCTGAAAGAAGATGAATATCCGGAGATCCAAGAACAAATTCGAAACAGAGGTTGGGAAGTTCTGACCAATCCTGAGACAAAGGTTGGAAGGAACATGGTTCAGGAATTCTACTCAAATCTGTGGCTAACAGATAAGCAAAGAATGACTGGAACCGCTTACCATACCCACAGAACCATGGTCAGAGGGAAAGTTATATACTTCCATCTGGACAAAATAAGAGAAATCTTCAAACTACCTCAACTACAAGATGATCCTGATTCCTTCAATAGGAGGATGGTGAGAGTAGATAAAGGGTTGGATCAAGTTCTAGAGGACATCTGCCTCCCTGGGACTAAGTGGATAACCAATTCAAAGGGTGTCCCAAACCAACTCAAGAGGGGAGACCTCAAGCCAATTGCAAGAGGTTGGCTAGACTTTATTGGGCGTTCCATATTGCCCACTAGCAACCGTTCTGAGGTCACCATCAAGAGAGCAGTGATGATTCACTGCATTATGCTTGGAAAAGAAGTGGAGGTTCATCATGTGATTGCTTGTGAGATCTACACCATTGCAAATAAGAATTCCACTGAGGCCAAACTGGCTTACCCAAGCTTGATTTCCTTGCTCTGTAAAGAGGCTGGGGTGAAGATGGGAGTAGATGAGTTCATACCCATTGAACACCCAATCACCAAGAAGTCAATGGAAGGACAAGTGCAAGACAACTCATCAAGAGGAGGGCGCAGGAATTCCTCCCTGAATTCCCAAGAATTGACTACTGGTCCAGCCTAGAAGCATCTATTAACAAGCTGCAAGAGACTATGGAGCAACTGAAGGAAGAACAGCAGAATCAGAATTGCATGCTCTGCAAATTGCTGAAGGAACAAGAGAAGCAGGGGCGTGAACTCCAAGAGTTGAAACGCCAAAAGCTCTCCTCTCAAGCTGAGGGAGCATCTACTTCTCAAAATCAAGGTTGTTGAGTCCTAACTCTGTGAAAACCTCTATCATTAGGAGCCTCTGTTTTTCGTTTTTTTATTTTCCTTTATTTTGTTTCTATTTTTCGTTTTTCTAGTCTCATTCTATATCTATTTTTGAGTCTTGTTTTTAATTCATAATTAATAAAATTAAAGTTATGCCTTAAAGTTATGAATGTCCTATGAATCCATCACCTCTCTTAAAAGAAAAATGCTTTAATCACAAAGGAACAAGAAGTACAGGGTTTCAAAATTTATCTCTGAAACTAGTTGAATTAGTTTGATGTGGTGACAATACTTTTTGTTTTCTGAATGAATGCTTGAATAGTGCATATGTCTCTTGAATTTGTTGTTTTTAAGAATGTTAAATTTGTTGGCTCTTGAAAGAATGAGGAGAAAGAGAACTTATTGAGGATCTGAAAAATCATCAAATTGATTCTTGAAGCAAGAAAAAGCAGTGAATTCAAAAAAAAAAATTTCGAAAAAAAAAGAGAGAAAAGAAAAAGAAAAAGAAAAGAAATAGAGTTGTGATCCAAGGCAACAAGAGTGTGCTTAAGAACCCTGGACACCTCTAATTGGGGACTCTAGCAAAGCTGAGTCACAATCTAAAAAGGTTCACCCAACTATGTGTCTGTGGCATGTGTGTATCCGGTGGTAATACTGGAAGACAGAGTGCTTTGGGCCACAGCCAAGACTCATACACTAGCTATGTTCAAGAATCATTGTGCTTAACTAAGAGAATCAATAACACTATCTGAGTTCTGAGTTCTTATAGATGCCAATCATTCTGAACTTCAAGGGATAGAGTGAGATGCCAAAACTGTTCGGAGGCAAAAGCTACTAGTCCCGCTCATCTAATTGGAGCTATGTTTCTTTGATATTTTGGAGCCTATAGTATATTCTCTTCTTTTTATCCTATTTGATTTTCAGTTGCTTGGGGACAAGCAACAATTTAAGTTTGGTGTTGTGATGAGCGGATAATTTGTATGCTTTTTGGCATTGTTTTTAGTATGTTTTTAGTATCTTTTAGTTAGTTTTTAGTATTTTTATTAGTTTTTAATTAAAATTCACTTTTCTGGACTTTACTATGAGTTTGTGTGTTTTTCTGTGATTTCAGGTATTTTCTGACTGAAATTGAAGGTTCTGAGCAAAAATCTGATCCAGAGACTGAAAAGGACTGCAGATGCTGTTGGATTCTGACCTCCCTGCACTCGAAGCGGATTTTCTGGAGCTACAGAAGCCCAATTGGCGCGCTCTCAACGGCGTTGGAAAGTAGACATCCAGGGCTTTAGCAATATATAATAGTCCATACTTTGCCCAAGATTTGATGGCCCAAACCTGCGTAGCAAACCGGCCTCAGAAATTCCAGCGTTAAACGCCGGAACTGGCATAAAACTTGGAGTTAAACGCCCAAACTGGCATGAGAACTGGCGTTTAACTCCAGAAAACGTCTCTACACATAAAAGCTTCAATGCTCAGCCCAAGCACACACCAAGTGGGCCCGGAAGTGGATTTTTCTGTCATTTACTCATTTCTGTAAACCTTAGGATACTAGTTTACTACTTATAGGACCTTTTGACTTTGTAATCAGACGGAATGCGACCTTATGACATTGTACACCTTTTCTTCCACAGCATGAGTCTCTGAACCCTATGGTTGGGGGTGAGGAGCTCTGCTGTGTCTTGATGGATTAATGCAATTACTACTGTTTCTCATTCAATCATGCTTGCTTCCATTCTAAGATAATACTTGTTCTTAATCCGGATGAATGTGATGATCAGTGACAACCATCATCATTCTCAACTATGAACGTGTGCCTGACAACCACCTCTGTTCTACCTTAGATTAAGTAGTTATCTCTTGGATTCTTTTATCGGAATCTTCGTGGTATAAGCTAGATTGATGGCGGCATTCAAGAGAATCCGGAAGGTCTAAACCTTGTCTGTGGTATTCTGAGTAGGATTCAATGACTGAATGACTGTGACGTGCTTCAATCTCCTGAAGGCGGGGCGTTAGTGACAGACGCCAAAAGAATCACTGGATTATACTCCGGTCTGATTGAGAACCGACATATGGAATGCCGTGCCGTGACAGGGCATTAGGAATCGTTCCAATGAGAGGATGGGAGGTAGCCACTGACAACAGTGAAACCCTACACACAGCTTGCCATGGAAGGAGACTTGCGTGTTTGATGAAGAAGACAGTAGGAAAGCAGAGATTCAGAAGATGGAGCATCTCCAAACCTCAACCTGTTCTCCATTACTGCAAAACAAGTAATCATTTCATGTTCTTTTACTTTTCACAATCAATCCTGATAATTTCTGATATCCTGACTAAGATTTACAAGATAACCATAGCTTGATTCAAGCCGACAATCTCCGTGGGATCGACCCTTGCTCACGCAAGGTATTACTTGGACGACCCAGTGCACTTGCTGGTTAGTTGTGCGGGATTGCAAAAGTGTTATTGCAATTTCGTGCACCAAAGATCAGTAAAGGGAACACCTCTGCTATATCATCAAGCATCTCAATCCTCATTGTCATTATATTATCTTTAACTCAGGACCTTAGTCGAGATAAGCCCGACAACGCAATTGCAAAGAACCTAGTTTTTGAACTATATCGGTTAGGAGTTTTGATTCTAGTTTTCGTAAATAGTCTCAGTTTGACGAACCGGACTCGATTCATAAGATAAGAGAGATAATAGGATAATATTATCATTATATTAGTATTAGAATCTTCTTGAATGATATTATAAGGTTACTTGGTCTGTTTTAGTTGAAAATTAAAAATCGGTTTAACCGGGTTCACAGTTTACTGGTGCAGCTAAGCACCAGCACTCTTTGATGACTTTAGCAATGCTAGGGCCTCATTATACATGTTTTATTCTCATAATAAATATGTTACTAGTGTCATTTATGCTAGTATCTCAGAAAATAAATTTTAGAGATATTTTTACAAGTGTTTTGATACACCTATTTTAGCAGTTATACCCGAGAGATATTTTAATATTATTTTAATCCACCTCCAAGCCAACCAATCACCACTCACCTTACACCCCCAAAACCTCCAAGGCTGTCTCATTTCTTCATTTTGGCTGAAAATAACAAGAGAGAAAAGAGAGAAACTTTCATGAACACTTAATCTTCAAAGCTTGATTTCTTCTGAACTAAAACTCAAATCAAAATTTCGATTTCACCAAAATGATCCTCTCTTCTTCCTCTACATAACCATATAACATATCAAGGCTGGAAATAAGCTGAGATGGCTGTCTCCCTCCCTCTTCAATTCGGTTTTCAAGGAAAACCATGCAAAATATGTGTTTTCTTGATGTTCTTCCTTAGGAATCATGCTTAACTTGACTTGAGGGCCAAGAAACGTTAATTTACAGCAACTCTAAGGTGAGAAATCCCTTCCTAACATGCTAAGTGAGATTTGGTCAGTTGAGAGTTTTTGGATTTAAAGTTGTTCTTGATGTGATTTAGGAGGAAAAAGTGCTTAAGGACCACCTGAATGTCTAACCGAATTAGGAGTAGCAGGGTTTGATGAATTTAATCTTGATTGATTGTGTTTGAGTTGTGAAATTATGATATGGTTTGGCTGTGCTTGAAATTGATTGTTTATATGAGTGATTCTTGTTAAAATTTTGGTGAAATTTTGATGAAATCTGATGAAATTCAAGCTATGAACTTGTGTTCTTGTGGCTGCTGGAAAACAAAACCCTAACCCTTAAATTGAGGTTCAATTTGTGTTAAAATAATGTAGAAAATATGGGGTTTAGTGGCTGCTAATTTATTATGAATTATGGTAAAAATCGGTTGCTGAAAAGACTGAAAAACGGGTAAAAACAGAGAAAAAATCTGAAGAATTTATGAAGAACACGAAGAACACTTTGAGTGTGGTGAAGAATAATGAAGAACACCTTTTTGATCCATAAAAGGACAATGAAGTAAATATTTTGGTGTTTTGGGGGTTATTTAGTAATTTCTGAAAGTTAGGGTGGTTAAAGTAGAAATATTAAAAGTTACCGGGGTAAAAGGTTAATTTTGAAAGTGAAAAGGTAAAGGCAAGGTAATTTTCGAAAATTTAATGATAAAATAATAAATAATAATAAAATATTAAATAATAATATTTAATTAAAAAAATATTTTAATAAAAAAAATAAAATAATGCGAAAAAGGCAGTTTTTTGTAAAAGCTTTAGAAAGACAACTTTAAGTGCAAAATCTCATAATTACCTTCATAAAACACTTAGGGAGTGGTAAGAACATATTAGTGAGGTAAAGATAAAGAAAAGATAAGAAGTTAAATAAAAGATAAAAACCAAAGAAAAAGTTTATAAAGTTTTAATAACAGGAAAACAGACAGAGATTAGTGAACAAACTAGGGCAACATAGTTAGTCCTTAAGTTGTGGCTAGGGTTAGGTATAATATGAAAAGTTAAACGGTTTCAGTATAGACTTAATGAACCTATACTTGGGACAGGCTAACTATTCATACCGAAATTTACATAAGCTTTAAATACATATGTTAAGCAGAGAAATCAGAGCAAAGTAAATTAAAGAGGTAAAGAGAAAAAGAGTAATATAGATACAAAGAATATAGTAATCAAAACAGAGTAAAGAGACTAAGTGAAAAGAGTAAGCAGAGCCGAGCAAATCAACTAAGAGAAAAGAGTAATTAGAGCAGAGTAAAGAGACAAAGATAAAGAGTAACAAAACACACGAACTGATAATGTTAAATACGGGGAGTACCCACGAACTGAATGATCATTGGTCTCGAGAAAAACTATGAACTGTTAACTATATTGTGTTCAGAAAAAACCCACGAACTGATAATCATTGATTACGGGAATAACCCATGAACTATTGTATGTTGATCTCGGGTATAGCCCACGAACTGAGGATCATTGTTTTGTTTGTGAATTGATCTCGGGAAAACCCACGAACTGAGGATCATTATTTTGTTTGTGAATTGATCTCGGGGACGCCCAAGAACTGAGGATCACTGTTTCCCTTGTGCGTATATTATGGGGTCGAGCTTTGCGCCGACTGCCGGTAGTCACGAAAGACTGGTATTCTTACCACCGACACGTATACACTAAGGACACAAAGGGAAACCATATCTAGAACTTGTTCCTAGGTAATGTCAGGCTGCAGGGTGTAAACCGACACGTGAGCTCATAGCCTGCATAGGACAGACATGCATCATACTTGGTTGTGCATTTTCTCTGTTATGATTGTTGTATGAATGTATGCTCTATTTGTTTGTATTCTATTCCTTGTATTTGCGTTTTATTTTCTTGTATTCTTTTGTTTGTGTTCTGCTTTTTCTTTCTCTATTTTTCTATTTATCTGTCTTCTGTTTACTGTTTCTCGGTATTCTGCTATTTGTCTGCTAAACAACACGGAATTAATGAACATAACTAATAACCCCGGCCCTACTAAGAACTCCCCAGTTCTTACCCCTTCTCTCTCTCTTCCCCCTTAGATAGAAGCAAGAGTACCCTTCCGTAGTTCGTTGATGATCGTTCTGTAAAGAAGATTCCGCTCTAGGTAGTCTTCTGAGTCTAGCGTGAACTCCGCTACCTGTGAGACCAGCCAATGTCTACACCCCGTTTGTACATGAACTTTAACATAAATCCTGTGTACGAGACTCCTGTTGTGTAGCTACTTGATGAGGTACCAGAGAGACGTCATATGGCAATGTATGATCGTGCAGAGGAGTAACAGATGATGTTCTACCTTTTGATGACGTTCCACCTGACTTAAGTTTTGAAGACTTAGAACGTACCTTCCCTCGCTTTAGTATTTTAGAGGGACTAGGTGAGTATAGGGTCTAGGCTAGCCTGGGTGCCAGCTTAAGGACTTCTTGAACAGGTCAGGGCCTGGGATATTGTATGTATATATATGTATATAGTTATTATCTAGTTATATCTAGGGGTGTTCTAACTAAAAGTCTATACCTAAATAAGGCTGGATCACTGAATGTTATTAACTGCTTGTGATGTATTTATGTGTGTTTGTTTATAACTGTTTTATCTGTTATCAGTTGTGCAATGATTATAAATGATTCCGTCCATTAATCCAGACATTGTTAAAAAAAATACCTCGCAAATTAACTACGTTTTTAACAACAAATCAGGCTCATATGATAAATAATAGGTAATAATTAGGAAGACAAATTGGTAGCGCTCAGTTTCCGATATGATCTAGACATATTGAAAATTGGGTCGTTACACTCAACCTTTCCAGCGGTGACTGACAGCTCCAGTGGCGAGAACGTCCAGCGGCGGCAGCACTAAAGGTTCCAACTGTTGACGGCGACACCGAAAGTGCCTATTTCGACGAGAGAACACAAAAGGGGAGACATGGAGAGAGAGAGAGATAGAGAGAGAGAGAGATAGAGAGAAAAGTGAACTCGAACAAGTGAAGGAGGAAGGGTTCGCGTTTGAATTTTAAACCAATCTTACCATCGAATTTATTGTCGAAATACTCCGACGGTAAATTGGTCAAATGCAGTGTTTTACTAAAGTAATTTACCATCGGTAAATTTCGAAAGTAAAATTGGCGCCAATAAGTCATATTTCGTGCCACTAATCACTACCGAATTTAGCATCGGAATTCACCAGTAATCGACGCCGCTAAATCTGACAATAACTCCAATAGTTCTCGACATTTTTTGTAGTGTTTTAAGTTAAGAATATGGTCCTTTTCAAGTGAACATGGTCAAATTTAGGGGTGTTTACTAACAACCTGAATGAAATTGTAATAAATCGGTTTCAAATTTATAAAACTAGCCAAACCCAACCATTTATGAAAAATGATGTGCCAATGCAAATCTAAACTAGAAAAGGAATTTTTTTCTTCTTCCCCACTATGTCCTTAATCTCTTCTCCAACCTCAGCCATCACAGCACTCCATAATCCAAGGTCATAGAATACAAGAAGTTTTAAATTCAAAATAATTCATAAACATAAAATTACTCCATTGTCAGTCAACTCAAAGGGATCTATGGGCATGTAATTAGATTAAAGGTGATATGAGTCATCTGATCTTAGTTTGAGAATGCTTAAAGAAAGGGTTAAGTACTTTTCTTGTTCCTAAGGTTTGGAGGGAAAATCAAATTCGTCCCTGCCCTTTTTTGTTATTAAAATTATCCTCAACATTACAAAACGTTATAAAATCATCCTTTTGTCCATAAATAATATTTTTTGGATAATTTTACCCTTAAATAAAAATAAAAAATATTAAAAATAAAATAAACCACCCCACCCCATCCCACCCCTTCTCTTACCCCCACCCCTCCCACCAAAATGAGACAAACAAAAAAAAGTACTCAAAGTGCACCGTCATGAGCAATGCCTTCAAGGTCTTCAACTAATCTACCGATCTTGATAAGAATGTCTTCGCCTACAATGCTGTCATTGCTGGATTTGTTAGGAATGGGCTTTCCCTTGATGGCTTCATGGTTTGCAAGCAAATGCGCCATCTGGGTGTCACTCCGGATAAGTACACATTCCGTGTGTGATCAAAGCCTGTGTGGAGGATTTGGAGGTTAAGAAGATTCATGGATTGTTGTTTAGGTTTGGATTCGAGTTGGATGTGTTTGTGGGGAGTGCCGTGGTTAATACTTATATGAAATTTGGGTTGGTGATGGATGCACATGAGGTGTTTGAGGAATTGCCTATTAGAGATTTGGTACTTTGGAACTCAATGCTCAATGGGTATGTATTTGGCTGTGACTTCGAATATGTTCCCAAATATGATTTTATAGACAAAAGGATGATTTTATAATGTTTTGTAACGTTAAAGATGATTTTAATAACAAAAAAAGGTCGGGGACGAATTTGATTTTCATCCCGAACCTTAAGGACGAAAAAAATACTTAACCCTTAAAGAAATTATATCTTGTATACTTATTAATAGTAAAATTCTTCACTTAGTTCAGGTTTGGACGTAGGCATAAGGCAGAACCAATATACATCTTGTTATTCATTCTCTCAACATACTTTATTTCTTTATTCATTTATCTATTTATTTTGATTAGTTACTCATATGCCTTAGAACCTTTTCAAAATGTTTTTGAAATAGTTAAACACTTCGGAAGATATTTTCTCAAGATTATATATACTACTTTCCGTTGTTCACAAATCAAACAACTTTATAAGTTTTACTAAATTTCAGTTTTCATAAAAGAATATCAAAGTACAATTCAACTTTTTTTAGTATACATCTAGCGATTTTAGTTTAGGATATGTGATATGGATATTATTTTAATATCATGTTTAATTTAGCTCATGGTTTTTACTATAAAAATGGCTCGATTAGAGGATTTGGTATTATTTTTTTCGTAACTAACATGTAAATTCTATTTTATTGCATTTAGTTTAACAAGTTTTTTAATGGGTTTGTTGTCTAAGCTAAGCTTTTAAACATGCCAAGTTAGAAAATAATTACAAAAGCCTCTATCCAAAGGCAGCATCATGATTATTCTACATTCACATAAACAACAAATATCTAAAACTTCATTAACATGATATTTAACATAGTATTACAATCATAAATTAATGAAATCCCATATTTTGTATGTAACAAACCTTAAACGATCTCAAATCATGCACCATCAAAAAAAAAAAAAAAGGAAAATAATGGAATATGGAGCTATATATGATTGCTCTCAGAGAAAAGAAGAAATTGTGGTTGGCCACCAAGGAAGTACAACTGGAGTAATAGGCAAAAATCCCAAAGAGAGGCCACCATATTTTGATGCCTTGAATTCCTGAGTTAGTAGATTACAACAAATAATATGATCGCCAAATTCCAAAAATATGGTACCTTTAACATATGGATGGAAGGCGAGGATTCTGCTACTTCCCCTAACATGTTCTCTTTCTATGGCTTGTAACTTGTCAAAAATTGATCCGATAATATCAGGAATATAAAACTCATGCACTATTTGCCATTCTTGATGAGAATCTAACTCCCAAACTCTACCACTATAAGGACGAATGTTAGCATTGTTAGAACGTGAAATTGGAAACTCGGATAATTGTAAACTTCCACAACAAACACCAACACACCCTCTATATGCTTCACCAAATTCACTAGGATGATCAATCACAGAAGCAACTTGTTCATTTTTGTAAGGATTGTATATAAGAATCTTCCTTCCACTTGTGAAGTATAACACCCCATCATGTGCAACACACGATGATGTAAGGGAAAACCCACAAGAAAATCCTTTTGGGCATAACAAAACATGTTCATTCCATTTTTCGGTTTCAGAAGAAAAAACCTCAACGTTGAAAGTAGTTTTTGTGTTAGAAAAAGCAGGAATGTTCACAACCCTAAATAGGCGTTTTGGAGCAACAATAGACACTTTGTCTTCTTCAATATGATAATAAGGATCGCAGGTGAATCCCACAAGAACACCATTGGGATCGCAATTACTTGGAGCACAAGGTAGCTCTATCGATTCTTTGGTGAGTGGGTTGCAAACATAGTATATACATTTGTGATATCGGCGTGGGTTTCCACATAAGAGCAGGCCATTACAACAACCGAAAACACACTTCAATATGGATCTCAGTTGAACCTCATTGGTGGGGTTGAATTTTGAGCCTAAAAAATTTAAGGATAAATTCTTTTCAGAAGACCCAAATTGTAAGGAGGGTACATTTGATGTTATAACAAGTGCATTGTATGGTTTTAGGATGTAGCTATGTTGATCTATGTCTTTCTCTTGACATTGCAAATTTTGGAGAAGTCTATGTTGGTGAGTAAGATATATAAAATGAAAGTTAAGATCAGAAATTATTGCACACCAATGCTTTGAGACACTCTTGCATGTGAAGAGAGATTTGCAAGAAAGCCTGCAAAATATTTCGATGAGTGAATCATTTAGAAGATTATTGATGGTGGTGTAAGATTTTGAGATAGTATTTGATGGTGGTGAAATGGTGGTACACATAGATAGCGTTCGAGGAAGAAATTAGAGGAATTCTAAGGAATGCATGATCAACTATATGTTGATTATGATTTAGACTTGGTATTGTAAACCTTATAATTATTGACCACAAGTCAAACTTTTTTTGGATGCTACTTTATAGGGGAAACAATGGTTTTAAAAAGTTTTTTTTTTCCAAAAGAGTAACCAGAAGCATTTTCTATTTTAAGGTATAGTTTAGTAAAATTTTTTATCTAAAATCGTTAAAGAAATTTCGTACTAAATTTGCAAAGAATATTATGTTGACTTATTTATATTTAGATGAGATTTTAGTGATTTTAGACCATATTCAATAAAAGATGTCAATATAGATTGATACAATATCTATCTTATAAAAAGTTTAATATATTTAATCTTTTCTTGAAAAAGGGAGAGAGAATGAAAAGAAAATAGAGAAAAAAAAATTGTACTTCCTTTCCGGTTACTTAAAATAAAAGAGGAAGGAAATGAAAATATTCTTTCTCTTCCGAAACTAAAATATGAAGAAAAATAATAAAATCATATTGAATTGTTATTCAATCCTTTTTACTTCAATAAAGAGATAGAAAAATAGAAGAGAGAGAAATGAGCAAAAACATGAAAAGCTGTCACTATATGAAAATTCTAAGTTTATATGAATTGCATTAAAATATTTGTTTCCATGTTTTACACACAACACTATATCTTTTGGACTCTAGAAACCAAATTATACACGAATGAATAAGACTAAGAAGAAATTTAAATATGCAACACCTATACATATATACACACATTATACACATCAATAGCAAATTCAAGAGTAGTTTGTTTTCAAATTTTGAAAAAAGAGATTCTACAAGTTAAATTTGATATATAATTAAAAGATAAATTATTATTTCTACCTATAAAAATTTAGAAGATTAACAAATTTATTTATAAATAAACGAAACTTTGTACTCATAAAAAATAAAAAAATATTATTTTTACTTCCTTAAAATTTCAGATATTGATAAATTTACATATGAATAAAATTAACTTTTAAATACTTTTATCACATAAAAATTATATTTTTAAGTATAAAATTAATTTTACTCATTTATGGTTAAATTTATCAATATTTTAATATTTTATGATTAGAAATAATAGTTTATCCTATAAAAAAATTAAAAACTAATTTAAATTACAGCTATATATATATATATATATATTAAAAATCAGACATCAACTAGTCACCATATATTAAGAATAAAAAATACATGTTTAGCATTTCATAAATTTCTATTATTATACTTTTGTAAACAAATTTAATTACTAATTTATTGTAAATTTGATTATTCTACTTGATAAGTTTGATTATCTGATTAAAAAATATGTGAATTAACAAGTATAAATATACATAAATACATAACGGTTAATTTGATAATTGATTTTTAGTATACATATAATATTTTTGTAATAATTAAAATTTACTCTTCTCAATAACATTTAAAAATGGCTGAAAATTAATTTGATAATATTTTAAATGTTTAAAAATAATAAATATATATGAATGTAAAAAGTAATTTTTGAGTTCAAAAAGTCTAATTCAAAATATACATCCAATTGCTTGTGGTCTTGTGGATGTGAGGATATCCACCATGCCCGACAAAAAATTGGTACAGTTGCATGGGTCTCATTTCCACTTGCTATTTATTATTTATTAAATTAAATTTCGTTATCATATTTGATTGTTAGATCTATTAGTTATGAATCATAACCGTTTTTAGTTCATATAAATAAAATAAATTCAACCTACTTCACTACTTGTTTGAATAAATAGGAAAGAATAGAGAAGCAAGATAGATTCTTGTAAGTTTTTCTTTCAATTTATCTTTACAAAATTTGATCTCACGTCATAAAAGGCTTAAGTGAAACTAAGAAATAATATGTGAGAAAAAATTATATATGGTGTAAAATTACAATTTGCAAGATCAATCGACAAATTATAGTATGGCACAACACCTTAAAATATTAACTTGTATATTTTGTTTTGGTGCACACTACAATACAGATCTAAATTTACAGAGATTCTCGTAGAGCAACTTTCTTTGCGACACGTGTTTTTTGTCTTTATATAAGGAGAGCAGCTTGACACACAGTGCTGGCGCAGGAAATTGATGGCTTAGCTAGGCCTTGAACAGTTGAACCCCTCTCTGTTTTCTTTCTTAACACGGGAAAGGGGTACAAAAAAGAGGTTAAAGGGGTATAAAGAAGGGGTTCGAACCTGGAACAAGATTTTTCTTTTCTTTTTTATAGTGTAACCTAAAATTCAAAGAAAAAAATTTGTTGATTATTCCAGTTTTCAAGAAAAACTAGAAAGTAGAAATAGATAAAACACTACACATTTTAACATTTAAACCAAATAAGTATGTTAAACAAAGTTTGGTCTTGCATATGATATCTTGTGTGATCATATGTAATTTTGAATATTTTTTTCTGTCAAGATTTTTTTTTAATTATTATACTTTTATTTGAAAAATAAAAAAAAACATCACTTTATTTTAAGCAAGTAACATGTTTTAAAAAAAAGTCAAATTCAAAAAGGTTTTAATAAAGAGAAAATGATGTTTCTCTCTTGTAAGATATTTAAATGATCAAAAATATTATTTGTACACTAAAATCAACTACTAAAATTAATTACTATATATTTATATATAAATATATATATTATTTAATTTATTTTCAATATATATTTTGTATTTTAATATATATTTTATATTGATAGCTGATTTTAATGTATACTTAACATGATTATTAAATGATAATTCTTTTCTTATAAAAATTAAATAACATTTATTTTAGTCCATCGATTAAAATTCATTTTTATACCTAACATTTATATGATTAATAAAAGATTTCAAATAAAAAGATTAACTATCTAATTTTACTTAAGTTTTTTTAATCACTTTAAACTTTTTACGAATTATAAAAAATATAATTCAAAATGCACTATATTCGTTATAATTTTCAATTAAAAATATTTATGACCTTCAAGAATTATTAATACTACAGTAACGATTCAACTATTTAAAAATAAAACCCTAATTGATTATGCCAAAATAAAATCAAATACTCAAATTATCCCAAAAAATTTTATTATCTTCATAATAAATATTTAACTACTAATTCGGTGCCAAATAAATGAAATTATGTATTTAAATACCACTTAAAACATTAATTTTTGTATTTTTATCTGTAAATATATATTATAATTTTAATTAATTTTATTTTTTATTATTAATTATTTGCATAAATCTTCGTTTATTGTAAATTTTATTTTAGATGTAACAAAAAAGAATTGTGTCATGCGTATTTAACTAAAAACATTAAAATTAAATTTTTTAATTTTAAAAATAAAAATTATTTTTTTTGGACTGATCTTCCAATCCAAACCATTTTTTTTCTAAAAAAAAAACATTTTTAAGTTAACTACATAATATACAATGTTAAGGTACCTTGATTCTAGTATAAGAAGTTCGATTCCATGTTTTTTATTGGTTCACAGCAGCATTTTCTTACTCTGGGTTATATTTAAATTTCACTCTTATTATTCCAATAAAATTAGTGAACTTGTAGAGATTCTATTGAAATTCTGGTGAATTGAACTTCATTGAAACTAACGATTTTGTTGTAGAATTTATTTAATTCACATTCTTTAAAATTGTAAATTATACAATTTTTAATTTAAATTTTAAGTATATGTATTATAAATTATTCATTTAATTTAATTTGATGAAAATAAATGTAATCGTGTTGTTATAATAATATAACTATAATAATACAACTACATTTATTTTATTTATATTAGTCATAGTCATTTCTAATTGATTTCCCGACATGTTTCTAAGCACAATGGAATTCCTTTTTTTATCCTTTTCTGAATTTTAGGAATAATGAAGCTATTTTTTTATATAATTTTTATCATAAATCAAATATATAGAATTTTTTTATTTATACATACATGATAATATTATGATTCATGAATATTTCGTAGCTAATATATCATTTATAACTCCTAATAATGAGTACTCAGTTAACAGGAATTGAAGGGTGTGATGGCTTTTGTATCTTATTTTTATTTTATTATTATAACAATTAATATTTTTTTATTTTTATTTTATCACTATAAAAGATCATATATACTAAAAGAGAATCTCATTTTTTATCAATTATTTTTTTATTAGATAGTTTTTACAACTTTTTTCTTTTTATGAAGCGCCGTCCTAAGAAGGTAACTATTGTGGATACAAGCCACCACACTCTCTGATACCTATTAATTGAGTGCTTATTACTGGGAGCTATATATGATATGTTAGCCACAAAATATTCATAAACTATAGTGTTATCTTGTATGTATAAATAAAAAAGCTCCATGTTTAATTTATGATAAAGATTATATAAAAGAAGTAGCTTTATTATTCCTCAAATTTAGGAAAGGGTAAACAAAAATAAAATTTCAATATTTATCCTAATCAAATTAAATAAAAATATTTTTTAAGAATTGTTACGTGAGTAACTTGAGAATTGTGAATTGGGCTAAAAGGACTGGCCCAAATGTCAGTGGAAGATGGTCTCCGACTTGTTAACATTTGTGAGCCGCCGTGCAAGCTGTATGTGTTGAAAGAATGGGGGGTAGTACCTGCAAAGACACTCCGATGCCTAAGTTAGCAAGGGGGTAAGCAAGTTTAGAGTGTATTGGAACTTAGAAATACTTGAGGGGTGTCAGTATATTTACAGTGGTGATCCAATAACCACCGTTGGAGTAGTTCCACTTCTGAAGGTGGATAACCGTCCCTTTATCTTAGCGTTGTTAAGATATGGCCTCTAGAAGTGGGTTGAGCGATTTTAGGGGCAGTTACTTATTTGAATAAGTGTCATCTGCCAACTCATCTCTGTGCCGACCTCTTTGGGGAGGTGTCTATGTCAAGTCCGACCTCTTAGGAAGAGGTTGGTTGGGTGGTGAGGGCCAATCTTTGGATTGACCCTTTTTTGCTTATTTGGGCTTGTATCACAGTATTGGGTTAGAGTATGAACAAGAATTAATCAAATCAATTAGTTGATACAAATAATTAGTATAATTGATTTGATTTATTAAATTAAAAAGTTAAATTACAAAATAGTTGATTGAATTCATTATTTGAGATAATTAATTTATTATAATTAATTAATAAATTAAAAAAATAAATATAAAAACACTCTCCTAAAAGATAATATTTTCTTAACTAAATTAATTTGTATTTATTGTATTGCAATTTGGAACTAAATGGAGATATGTGCAATTTTTACAAGTAAAGACCTATCCACGTGAAATAGACTGGAATGGGGACATAGGTACCCTCTTCATCAAGAACCCATTAAATTCACGCAAATATAAAATTACTGATTTATCCTTTATATATATATATATATATATATATATATATATATATATATATATTTCTTAAATTTAGTAATCCTAATTTATGTCTCCAATTTAAACTCTTTTTTTTTCTTCTAAACTCATTTTTAGCCTTGATTTTGTATTTACTCTTTCTTAACTTACTTTCTCTACCTCTTATGTTCGTCATTCTGTCGCTCAGTCTCGCCTTAAAATATTATATTATATTATTATGTTGGAAGATATTTTTATATTTGTGTTGAATTATATTGAATTGATTATTTTATGATTACTAGCTATATTATATTATTTTTGTTATTTTTTTCAAAAAGTTTCAAAAAATATCCATAGATAATCGTGGGTATCTACAATTGTTAAGAGGATAATTAAATAGGAGGACTTGCGATGAAGATGGAGAGCGGACATGGGATATTTTTTTTTAAACGGGAGTGAAGGATGGAAAAAGGGGTCCGCCATGCCCACACAAGTATCTATTACTGTATCTAACTAACAACAAAAATTCAATTTGAGCCGATTTGAGATAGGACACGTGAACTTTATCTGCATTGAGTTTTATGATAATGAACCTAATTCGAATTTAGGATCCTAACAATAGGCCTAGGTTGATCTTACTCATGAGTCATTGCTATAATAAATATTATACTATTAATATGATTATATTTAGTATATATAAAAGTTAGGTATATTTACAATAGATTTTATAATCAAACTATAAAAATTATAATTATTATTTTTTTTAATTTTAAATATTATTTACTATCTTAATGAAAAAGTAAATAAATATTAATTATTTTTAATATTAAAAATAATTAAATTTTAATTTTAATTATAATTTTATAAAATATTTACCGTAATAATTATTATATATATTTTTTGTTTAATCTCTTTTAATAAAAAAATTTATATAATTTTATTAATTATTTCATACAGTGTACGAGAATATACACTAGTAGATAAAAAAAAGAATTTTAACATTAAAAGAGTGACAAATATTGTTTGGTAAATGTTTTTCTAAACAGCCCGGTTTCTTTCAGGCTCAAATGGAAACCACGAAGCAACTACAATTGTTTCTCACCCACTAACAACGTGATCTCATTCTTCTAACGGATCTTCTATGTGCTGCGCGGCTCAACTGCGGAGCCATCTCCTTCTGCTTCGTGACTTAAGAATCTGTCCCTTACCCTTTCTGCTATGTGTCAATTTAAGACTGCCTCTACGCTATCTCTGTAAAAATACCTCTGTACCATATAAATCACTTTTGCTTTTCAATAATGTCACCTTATAAATGATTACCTAATGTTGTTACTTTCTCCTTTCCAAAAAATAGTACTGTTCCGTTCCAACTTGATCGAGGTGTCTGACTCCCTTTTTAACTGTTCGGCTCTGGGAGAGCTATACGTCGTTTAAGGAGAGTTGTGGCAGACCTCGGTGATACGAAATATGGCGGCGAAAGCACCTGCAAAAAATACTCAAATGCTCAAGTTAAAAAGAAAGTATTAAGAAGTTAATACGTATAAGAGAATGAAAGTGTGTTTGTGATCTGACTTTACTTAGTTACTTAGCTTGTTAAATAGTTGAACAAAGTGTGTAGCTTCCATTTGTTCCGATTATTTTGGCTAGGAGATGGGTGCCGTTATGGATGACGTTTTTGTATTCTTGGCAAAATCGTGATTGAGTTTTTTATGTATATCGTTACCGAAATATCTGGTCGGTTTTGATTGTTGATATTATTGCCAAATTTATAGGGTACACGTCATAGCCCCCAAGCTTGTCTGGGCTTTGTAAAAGCGACGGACAAGCTTTTAACTCGCTTATTGTATTTTCCCGCGTGTTTTGGCCTGGTTCTTTTTTTTGTGGTCTTGGGCCTTCTATGGATTGTAAATGTTTGAAAAATAACGAGGGAATCCAGAAAGGAGTGAGAGGAATGCAAGAGGTTTTCTGCCTTGTGCCTCGTGTCATAATTAATGTTTTCTCTCCTCGATTGGAATTTCGAGGCTGTTAAGCCGTTATTACCCATGATGTTTGGTGGGCTTGTAATAATAATAGGCGGTTTTTTGGAATTTGACATTTTGTTCTTTCAAATTCTTCTTCCCAGTTTGAAAGCAGTATGACTTCGAAAGGTTAGTTCTTTTCTGCTAAGATATTTTTGTTTCCTGTGTTCGTAAATGGCGAGAGAAAAAGAAAAGCAAAAAACTATTGAAGAGAAGAAGGATAACCCGTATCATTGGGTGCATGATAACGTGAGGACTCGTTCCTCGTCGTATATCGGTGTCGAGTCGATGTGTGAGCTTAAGGGTTTGCAGGTTGTGAAGGAGGGTTCGGGTACAGTCATTGAGCTTCTTCATTGCTCTGGCGAAGATAGGGTTTATGAGAGGAGAGAAGATTGACAGTATTTTTACTTTTACACTCCTTGCCTTACTAAACTACGTGTTAAATTACCTTTTTCTTCCTTCAAATGCGATGTGCTGACTTAATTAAACTGTGCGCCTTCACAGTTGCATCCCAATTCTTGGGTATTTCTTCGTGCTTTCCAGTGTTTGATAGATTTCCTTTGCTTTCCATGTTCTCTGTCTCTGTTTTTCTCGTTGTTTTGGTCAAAAGGGGTTCGAAAAGGGTTATAGGCTTGTCTGAGTAGATTTTTCGGGCGTTCTCTTTTTCTATTATATAAGTCTTCTTTTAAGAACTTTAAATCGATGTTCGTTAAAGTTCGGTCAATAGAGTATGAGTACCCTATTTGGTTGACGAGCTTATAGAGAGGTTCCCCTTATATTGGTGTTCTGAGCCGATCCAAGTTCTTATGGCTACTGAGCGAACTGAGGAAGAGGATTTCTTGTTAGATTTTTTAGTTGAGAGTTTTGCTTATGGGGAGTGTTTATCTATTTCTGAAGTTCTTCGTTTTCATGATTTTGGTGACAGTGAGGGTTTGAAAACCTACATAGGTAATGCTTATCTGTTTGTTTTCGCTGTTATTTGTTTATTTTATCGGATTTTCTTTTGTGTATTCTGCAGGTGGGCGAGTACCTCTTCTCGATCCTTCGCATTTCCAGTCTTTTCTGAAAAAGAAGAAGGAAAAAGTTATTGGTGTCTCTGAGATCGTGAAGGAAGGTGGTGGAGATGCTGCTCAGTCCGCTGCTCAGTCGGCTTCCTCTTTCAAGAGGAAGAGGGATGATATTGACAAGTACCTAAAGGTCATCTTTGAAGGTGACAAAGAAGCTACTGGTGTTGGTAAATCTGCCTTTGATAGGCAGAAAAGGCTGCATGGCTTTATCCCAGGTACAAGTTCTCATTCGTTGTGGAGTGATCAGTTTTCGTTCGCCGAGCTTTCTGATAGGGTATCTCAATACCCTGGTGACATGCTCTTGACTCGTCGGATTGGAGTGGAGGGTTTGGGGAAGTTTATTCATGTTAGTATATTCTGCTCAGTTCTTTTCCTTTTTTAGTTTGTTTTGTTTCATGTCTTGGACTTACGTAGTGGACGTTTTGTAGATTGTTACTTCGCGGCTGATGTGTGCTGGTCGGACGACTGAACTTATTGGTGCTGAGCAGCAGGTGGCTGTAGATAAGATTGCTGATTTGGAGAAGTCTTATAGGGAGAGAATTGCTGAGCTAGAGAGGTCGTCGAAAGAAAAAGATGATGTTATTGTCAATGCTACGGCAAAAATGAAATAATCTGAGGAGGAAGTTGTTCGTTTGCGGGATCAGATTTGGTTGCTGCAGGCTGAGATTAAAGAAAGTGATGTTGCTAAGGGTCATCTCACCTCAATGGTTCATGATCTTGAGGAGGATGGGATGGAGATGTTCTCCTCTGATTTTGACCGTGCTGTTAGTCAAATTGCTGTGTTAGCCCCCGAGTTTGACTGTGGCCAACTTGATCTGACCAAGATAATGATTGGCGGGAAGCTAGTGGTGGATGGGACTGTGGAGGATCATGATGAGAATGTTTCTCCTTATTGACTTATGTATTTTCTTTGTTTGTTTAGATAGGTTTGTCGTCCTTTTGGTGGATTGTGATAACTCTTTGCTTGTGCTGACCATGTTTTGGTCAGTTTGACAGTTAGATATTTTGACAATATATGTGGTTATGATTGCCTGTTTTGACATTTTTGTTTTAGTATGTAGAACAGCAGAAATAGAAATAGATCGGTTAAAATAAGAATAGATCGGTTAAAATAGGAATAGATCGGTTATTCACATTTCATTGTCTATATTTGGAAATTTGATAATTTGGGCGTCCGGCCTCATTAAAACCCTCCTTAGGTAAAACCCTTCTTTTGGGGAGAAAACCTCTAAGGGGGAAAAAGAGTACCTTCATTCGCGTGTTGTACAGTTTATGATCTATACAATTTTAATGAAAAGACATTCCAATTTCCTGATAATGGGTCGGCTTATAGTGTTTAGAGTTGGTAAGCCCCCATTTCGAGTACCCTTGCGACCCGGAATGGTCCTTCCCAATTTGCAGCGAGTTTGTCGTGTGATGGAGGTTGTCTTGCTTCTTCCGTTCTTCTGAGGACTAGGTCTCTCTCGTTGAATGTCCTTGGTACTATCCCTTGATTGTGTCTTCTCTCAACTAGCTGTCTCATTGCTCTCTGTTTGATGGCGGCGATGTCCCTGTCTTCCTCGGCAAGATCAAGCTCGGCTTTTCTGATATTGATATTGTGCTGTTGATTGTATAGCTTGGTTCTTAATGTAGGGATGCCGACTTCGATCGGAATCAGTACTTCTGATCCGTAGACTAGCTTGAATGATGTCTCGCCTGTGGTAGACTGTATTGTCGTGTTATAGCTCCATAGTAGTTCTGGGATCAATTCTGTCCATTCTCCTTTCGCATCATTGAGCTTTTTTCTTATTGCCTGCAATATTACTCGGTTAGCAGCTTCGGCCTGCCCATTGGTTTGTGGGTGTTCGGCCGAGCTAAAATGATGCTGTATGTTAAAACTTTTCAAAAATGATGCAAGTTTGTTATCTGTAAATTGTCTACCATTATCCAATATTATTTCTTTTGGTATTTTGAATCGGCATATAATGTTTTTCCATATAAAAGATCGTACCTTCTCAGCCGTTATTCTTGCTAGTGGTTGTGCTTCTATCCATTTTGAAAAATAATCTATTGAAACAAAAAAAAAATTTACCTGACCCGGTGCTATTGAAAATGGGCCGAGGATATTGAGCCCCCATCTGTAGAAGGGCCAGCTTACCTTCATACTGTGCATTACCTCGGCGGGCTTCATAGAGACAGCGGCGTATTTTTTATAGTTGTCGCAGGTTTTAACTTCTGTTATGCAATCCCTCTTCATGGTCGGCCAGTAGTATCCTGTTCGGATAATTTTTGTTGCAAGAGCTTATCCTCCTATATGGTTTCCACATATGCCCTAATGGACCTCATTCATTACTTCATTTGCTTCGTCTTTATTGAGGCATTTTAGTAATTGGTGTGAAAAATCACGCCTGTACAGTCTCCTGCTATGGTTGTATAAAGACTTGCTTTTTACCTAAAGTTTTGAGGGTTAGTCTCGTTGCTAGGCATGATTCCTGCATTAATATATTCAAGAAAAGGCATTCTCCAGTCATTTGTGTGAGTAGGGCTTATCATGCACATTGATTCTATGCTAGGCTTTTCTAGTGTAAGCTGTGATAGTGCCGAAGTGTGTGTGGTTGCTCTAGTGGCGGCGAGCTTAGATAATATATCCGCCCTAGTGTTGTTGTCTCTATGACCATGTGATATAATAAATTTATCAAGTTTTGAAATAAGATTCTTTGCTACGAGCCAATATCGCTCTAACACAGGATCTTTTACCTGGAATTCTCCATTAATTTAATTTGTTGAACCACTAAGAGGGAGTCACAATATACTACCAGGCTTTTTACTTGGAAACTGAGGGCGAGCTTAAGACCTACTATGAGCGCCTCGTATTCAGCTTGGTTATTGCTTGATGAGAAGTTGAATTGAAGTGACTGCTCGGCCATTACTGTTTCTCCTTCCCTTAGCACTATCCCGGCTCCGCTTCCTTCTCAATTTGATGCACCATCTACTTGTAATTCCCAAGTCTTCTCGTAGTGATGTTCGTCGGGTGTGAGTTCGAAAATGAAGTCCACCAGGATTTGTGACTTCAAAGTTGGTCTGGATTGAAACCGAATATATCAAACTCAGAAAGTTTGATGGACCACTTGGTCAATCGTCCTGCTAGTTCTGGTTTGGTTAGTATTTGCCTTAGTGGTTGGTCCATCCATACAATTATTGTGTGGCTCTGGAAATAGTGCCTTAGTCTCCTTGCTATTGTTATTAGTGCTAAGGCTAGTTGTTCTATTTTGGGGTATCTTCTTTCTGTTGGTTGCATAACTCTGCTGACGAAGTATACTGGCCTTTGTGTTTTTTCTGCCTCAGTGACAAGAACCAAGCTTATAGAGTAATTGGAAAAAAATAAATATAAGTATAAAGGTTTACCGATTTCTGGTCTTTGCAGTACTGATGGTGAAGACAGGATGGCTTTAAGTTCGGTGAAAGCCATCTCGCATTCCTTTGTCCACTCGAATTTTTTATTTTTTGATATCGTCTGGAAAAAGTGGTATGATCGGTTTGATACTGTTGGCAAAAATCGCGACAAGGCGGCTATTCTCCCTGCTAGTTGTTGTACCTCCTTTATTGTTTTCGGACTTGCCGTGTTAAGTATTGCCTCACATTTCTCAGGGTTTGCTTCGATTCCCCGTGAAGTTAGCATAAACTCGAGGAACTTGCCTCCTTGTACCCCAAAAGCACATTTCTCTTAATTGAGTCTCATATTATATGCTCGGATCTGATTGAATATTCTTTAAGGTCGTTGTAGTGTGATCTTTCTGGTGTAGTCTTGGTGACCATATCATCTACATAGATTTTCATATTCCAACCTATCTGTTGCTGGAATACCTTGTCCATTAGTCGCTGGTATGTTGCCCCTGCATTCTTTAGACCAAATGGCATTACTTTATAACAAAAATTTCCATGTTCAGTTATGAAAGCTGTTTTGCTTTAGTCTTCTGGATGCATAAGGATCTGGTTGTAAACAGAGTATGCGTCCATGAAGCTTAAGCTTTTGAAACCTGACACATTATCTACAAGTTTGTCAATACACGACAATGGAGGCATCTTTTGGGCATGCCTTGTTGAGATTTGTAAAGTCGACGCACATGCGCCATTTACCTGAATTCTTTCTTACCATTACCACGTTCGAGAGCCACGTGGTGAAGCGAATTTCCTTGATGAAGTCGCTGCTGATTAGCTTCTTGGTTTTCTCTAGAGCTGCCTTTGCCTTTTCCGCCCCGAGGTTCTTTTTCTTTTGAGCTATAGGTCGGATCATTCTGTCAATAGCCAGCTTTTGGCAAATGACGTTTGGATCTATTCCTGGCATATCTGCTGGGGTCCAGGCAAATAGATCGGCGTTGTCTTGTAGTACCTTTATGAGTTCTAATTGTTCTTGTCCTTGAAGTGCTCGGCCAATGTAGGTGAATTGTTCCGGTTTTGATGTCAGGGGAATCTTTTGGAGCTCATCCGTTAGTTGTAGTCTTTCTTCGGTGTCCTCCCGAGGGTCGAGTTCTGCTAGGGATAGTATTATATTTGTGCTGTGAATTGCCTTAACTTCTTGTTGATATTTTTGTCTTGTGTCAGATCTTTTTAGGCTTGCATTGTAGCATTGCCAAGCTTGTTGGCGATCTGAATTGATCGTTGCTATCTTGCCATCCTGTGCCTGAAACTTAACACAAATGAAAGGTCAACACTATTACTCTGAACATGTTCAGAGCAGGCCTTCCGAGAAAAATATTGGAAGAACTGGGGCAATCAACTATAAGATATTGTATATCTATAGTTTGTGATAATGAGGTGTCCCCCATTGTTGTTTTTAGCCATATATAACCTTTAATTGGGACCCTCTCTCCTGAGAATCCTACCAGTTCATTGGATGAGGGTTGCATAGTTTTTTCAGATAATTTCATTTATTGAAAAGTAGAATAGAAAAGAACGCCTGCACTACTACCTGTGTCCAAAAGGACTTTTCTTACCAATAGTTCACCTGTTTGGATGAAAATCACCACTGGATCGTCTAAGTTTGGGATGGCCGAAGATATGTCTGCCTGGCTGAAGCTGATTTTAAGGTCGGTTGTATCCTTGTTGCTTTGTGATACTGTTGCTTTGATTGACAGCGTTGCTCGGTAGCTTCGTTTGCATGCCGAGGTCGTTTCACCTCCTCTGACAAATCCTCCGGAAATGCAGTTGATGATCCCTTTTGGTGGATTAGGGTTGGACCATCTGTTGTCGTCTTTCCCTTCCAAAGTTTGATGGTGCTCGTCTCGGTCTCGAATGTCTTCCTTTTTTCTTCTTCCTTCAACATACTTGTCTAAGAGGCCATGCCAGGCTAACCTCTCTAGTAAGTCTTTGGCAATCACACATTCATCCGTTGTGTGTCCGTATTTCTGATGGAAAGTACAGTGTTTGCTTCGGTCTACAAATCGTTGATCCTGGTAACTTCTTGCTAGGGCTGGAGGTTTTATAATTTTGGCATTGAGAATTACTTTGATTATTTTTTCTCTCTTTGTGTTAAATCTGGTGTAATTGTCGAATTTTGGGGTGAGCATGAATGGCTTCCTCGGTTCCTTATTGTTTGGCGATCTTATAGCCTTGTCTTCCTCTTTCCTAGGTTGTTTTCTTTCTGTTCTCTCAACCTCACGGAGTTCTTCGATCTCCATTTTTCTGGCTGTTCTTTCTCGGAATTCCTCCATGTTTTTGGTTTGGTCATCGCGATTGTCTCCCGAAACTTACTGGGTTAGAGGCCGGCCTTAAGGGCGTGTAGGTGGACTGCTGCGTCTAGATCTGGTATTTTCATAGTTGCCTCAGCGAATCTAGTCATGTATTCCTTCAGGCTTTTGTGTTGTCCTTGTCGGATGGTACCAAGGTAGTCCGATCTATGTACGTATATCCTTGAAGCTACAAAGTAGTCAATGAAATACCTCGCCAACTCTTCAAATGAGGAGATCGAACCCGTAGATACTTTAGAAAACCAAAGTAATGCAGCACCATCAAGGTAAGTAGGAAAAGCTCAGCAGAGTATAGGTTCATTGTTAGCACCGTTAAAAAACATCATAGACTGGAATTTTTTAACATGAGCCCGGGGATCACCAATCCCCTTATACGGCACTAGAGAGGTAGGTAACACGAAATTCTTGGGCATCTGGTAGTTGGTGATCTCCTCGGATAATGGGTTGTCCAAGCTCAGCTTCTCTTTCGGTGGATTGAGACACAATGGATCGGTGTTGCCTTGAGTTGAGCCTTTGGAGTTTCCTTCCTCATTCTTTTCAACATTGTTACAGACGGACAGTTCAGCTATCCTTCGGACTTCCGCCTGAAGTTCAGCGATTTGAGCTAAGAGCTCTGCTTGTGTGGGTTGATGAACCCCGTTGTCAGCCATGCCTGAGGATTGGAGATCCTGTCACAGAAAAGAATAAAGAGCTAGATAAAGAAAATAGTGGGGTTAGATAAATTTTTGGCCCCACGGTGGGCGCCAAATGTTTCGTTCTAACTTGACCGAGGTGTTTGACTCCCTTTTCAACTGCTCGACTTTGGGAGAGCTATACGTCATTCAAGGAATGTTGTGGCAGACCTTGGCAATGCGAAACACGGCGGCGAGAGAACCTGCAAAAAGTACTCCGACACTCAAGTTAAAAAGAGAGTATTAAAACGTTAATACGTATAAGAGAATGAAAGTGTGTTTGTGACCTGACTTTACTGAGTTACTTAGCTTGTTAAATAGTTGAGCAAAATGTGTAGCTTCCATTTGTTCCGATTATTTTGGCTAGGAGATGGGTGCCGTTATGGATGACATTTTTGTATTTCTGACAAAATTGTGATTAGCTTTTTCATGTATATCGTTACCAAAATATCTGGTCGGTCTTGATTGTTGATGTTGTTGCCGAATTTACAGGGTACACGTCAAGTACAATTAAGAGATTAATTGTGTATTATTTTTTTAAATAAAGGACTAGTTTTTCAATTTATTTTACGTGGATTAGATTATCTAATATTCCATGAAAATCAATTTGTCAAAACCAAAAATCCTAAGAACAAGTTTCTCCAACACAATTGTCAATGAACAATGTAAACTTTTATTCGTTTATTTTATTAATTATAAAGACAGTTATAAGATAACTTTATAAAAATTGACAATTTAATAATGACAAAGTGGAACTTACAAATTATTTTTATTTGGAATAAGTTATCATTTTAATGTGAACTATTATGTCACTTACACTTATAAGGAATAGTGTATTTTTTCGACGCCAAAATCTTTTGTATTCCAAATATTCTGAGTGAATTCTAAAAAAAAAAAATCTTTTTATCGTAATATAAATATATATGTATGTGTGTTAGATAGATATTAAGATAGAGAAATATACTTTAATTTATCTCGTCAAGTTAAATATTTTTTACTCTAGTTTAATTAACGGCAAGACTTGATAATTTAAAAATTGCCATATTGATTAACTATTTTGTAGAATAATTATTCCTATAAGTTATTTATCATCTCTATAATTGTTCATGAGAGGAATTAATAGATTAATCATTATATCAGTTAATTCAAGACCATACCAAATTGAATGACCGAAATGCTTTCTTGGTTGTTTGATGAACCAAGATTTAAACTATTGATTTTTCTTCACCTTTGGTTCAACCGAACCATACTTCTTCTTTAAACCAAACCACAGCAAATGAACTCTGATTTAAATTGCCTTTCGTTGTTCTCTCTCTCATGTCACGGTAAATTTTAGAAGGTTAGATTTAACAGTGTTTTTATAGTTTTCTAGAGTGATTGAGAATACTCTAGATGGTTTCGGAACGTTCTAGAATGTCCTAGAAGGTCCCAGAATATCCTAAAAGATTCTAGAAGACCTGGAAGGTCATAGAGTATTCTAGAAGAGAGTGGATGTATATAGAAGTATAAAGAATGGTATGGAATAATCTAGAAACATTTAGAAAGTTGTGGTAGGATAGATATTTGTAAAGAAGGTTTTGGATGATTAGTCTGGACCGTTGATTAGATTTAATCTTAACCATCCATTGAGGAGGTGGATGGCTATAAATAGGAGGTGAGAGTTAGTGTAAGGTGTGTGAATCATTTGTAACAAACACTTCAGTAATAAAGTGTTCTTTCTACCAAAGCTTCATTTCTCTTGTGTTCTCTGGTGCACGAAATCTTAATCCAATTATCAAAGTCAAAATTTCTTATGATCTCGTACCACTAACCAGCAAGTGTACTGGGTCGTCCAAGTAATACCTTACGTGAGTAAGGGTCGATCCCACGGAGATTATTGGTTTAAAGCAAGCTATGTTTATCTTATTATTCTTAGTCAGGATATTAATTAAAATTATCAGTTGGAATTATTAGATTGGAAAAATAAAGAGAATAAAAGCGTTACTTGTTGTGCAGTAATGAGAAATATGTTGGAGTTTTGGAGATGCTTTGTCCTTTGAATTTCTACTTTTCCTTGAAATCCTCTTCCCACACGCAAGGTCCCTTCCATGGCAAGCTCTATGTAGGGTGTCACCGTTGTCAATGGCTACCTCCCATCCTCTCAGTGAAAACGTTCCTATGCTCTGTCACAGCACGGCTAATCATCTGTCGGTTCTCAATCAGGTTGGAATAGAATCCATTGATTCTTTTGCGTCTGTCACTAACGCCCAGCCTTCAGGAGTTTAAAGCTCGTCACAGTCATTCAATCCCAGAATCCTACTCGGAATACCACAGACAAGGTTTAGACTTTCCGGATTCTCATGAATGCCGCCATCAATCCGGCTTATACCACGAAGATTCTGATTAAGGAATCTAAGAGATACTCATTCAATCTGATGTAGAACGGAGGTGGTTGTCAGGCACACGTTCATGGATTGAGGAAGGTGATGAGTGTCACGGATCATCACCTTCTCCATAATTAAGCGCGAATGAACATCTTAGATAAGAACAAGCGTGTTTGAATGGAAAACAAAGTAATTGTATTAATTCATCAAGACGCTGCAGAGCTCCTCACCCCCAACAATGGAGTTTAGAGACTCATGCCGTCAAAAAGTATTTATTCAGATCTGAAAATGTCATGAGGTACAAAATAATTCTCTAAAAGTTGTTTAAATAGTAAACTAGTAACCTAGATTTGCAAAATATGAGTAAACTAAGATAATTGGTGCAGAAATCCACTTCTGGGGACCACTTGGTGTGTGCTGGGGCTGGGACTAGAGCTATCCACGAATTAAGGCCTTTCTTGGAGTTGAACTCCAAGTTATAACATGTTTTGGGCGTTCAACTCCGGATCATGACGTGTTTCTGGCGTTTAACTCCAGACAGCAGCATGTACTTGATGTTCAACGCCATGTTACGTCGTCTTTCTTTGCGCAAAGTATGGACTATTATATATTGCTAGAAAGCCCTGGATGTCTACTTTCCAACGCCATTGAGAACGCGCCAATTGGACTCCTGTAGCTCCAGAGAATCCATTTCGAGTGCAGGGAGGTCAGGATCCAACAGCATCAGCAGTCCTTTTTCAGCCTAACTCAGATTTTTGCTCAGCTTCCTCAATTTCAGCCAGAAAATACCTGAAATCACAGAAAAACACACAAACTCATAGTAAAGTCCAGAAATATGATTTTTGCCTAAAAACTAATATTATTCTACTAAAAACCAATTAAAACATGCTAAAATCTACATGAAATTACCCCCAAAAAGCGTATAAAATATCCGCTCATCACAACATCAAACTTAAACTATTGCTTGTCCTCAAGCAACTAGATAAATAAAATAGGATAAAAAGAAATTAAGAAACAATAATATCTCAGAGTTTCAAGTGAAGCTCAGATTCTAATTAGATGAGCGGGACTAGTAGCTTTTTGCTTCTGAACAATTTTGGCATCTCACTTTATCCTTTGAAATTCAGAATGGTTGGCATCCATAGGAACTCAGAATTCAGATAGTATTATTGATTCTCCTAGTTTAGTATGTTGATTCTTGAACACAGCTACTTTATGAGTCTTGGCCGTGGCCCTAAGCACTTTGTTTTCCAGTATTACCACCGGATACATAAATGCCACAGACACATAATTGGGTGAACCTTTTCAGATTGTGACTCAGCTTTGCTAGAGTCCCCAGTTAGAGGTGTCCAGAGTTCTTAAGCACACTCTTTTGCTTTAGATCACGACTTTAACCACTCAGTCTCAAGCTTTTCACTTGGACCTGCATGCCACAAGCACATGGTTAGGGACAGCTTGATTTAGCCGCTTAGGCCTAGATTTATTTCCTTAGGCCCTCCTATCCATTGATGCTCAAAGCCTTGGATCCTTTTTACCCTTGCCTTTTGGTTTTAAGGGCTATTGGCTTTTTCTTCTTGCTTTTTCTTTCTTTCTTTTTTTTTTCTTCGCAAGAATTTTTTTTCCACTGCTTTTTCTTGCTTCAAGAATCAATTTCATGATTTTTCAGATCATCAATAACATTTCTCTTGTTCATCATTCTTTCAGGAGCCAACAATTTTAACATTCATAAAATTCAATATAAAAAATATGCACTGTTCAAGCATTCATTCAGAAGACAAAAAGTATTGCCACCACATATAAATAATTAGAATTTTCCTTATTAAGAACTCGAAAAGATTAAATTGCCTCTTTATTAAAAAATCTACTATTTTATTCATGTTTGATGATGATGAGAAAAATAAATTATAACTTAATTGAAAATAAAATCAAAATAGATATGCTAATTACTACTACTCCTATATAACTTCTAAGGTAGAATCCTATAATAATACTATCACAGAGTTAAAGCTAGAATTAGAACTTAACAACCTGTATTTTGGGATGTGGATGTTCCTCTAGTCTGTGGGGTGCCTTCAAGAATTAATTTCTGACGCTTCAGCTCCCTTAAGTTCACATCCTTGCTCTTCCTGTCCCCTTAGGTTCCATGATCTTGATGAGTTTTAGCTCAGTGATCATGGCAAATCACACCAAACTTAGAGGTTTGCTTGTCCTCAAGCAAAATAAAGGATAGAAGAGGAATAGAGGGAGAGGCAATTTCGAAATCCAAAAGATATGATGAGTTGAAAAAGATTTGAAAAAGATTTGGATTGGAAAAAGATTTGTGTTTATGAATTAAGATACATTTGATATTTTTGAGAAAGGAATTTTAGAAATTAGGGTTTTTAGAAATTAGGATTAAAATTTTTGGAATTGAAGGATGATATTTTGAAACATGTTTATGCAAGAAATCATGAATTGAAACATAAAAAATTAGAAAAATTGTAAAGAAAAACGAATTTTACCTCCTCTCCACCATCCTGGCGTTAAACGCCCAACTGCTGCATGTTTTGGGCGTTTAACACCCAGTTGATGCTTCTCCTGGGCGTTCAACGCCCAGCTGTTGCTTCTTTCTGGCGTTGAACGCCAGGAAGTCCTTTGTCACTGGGCGTTTTTCTAAACACCCAGGATGCTGTCAATCTGGCGTTAAACGCCCAGAAGGTGCTTTTTCTGGTGTTTAACGCCCAGAAGATGCTCCTTTCTGGCGTTTAACGCCCAGATGGCTACCCTTACTGGCGTTGAACGCCCAGTGGGTGTTTCTTTTGGGCGTTCAACGCCCAAAATGTTTCTTACTGGCTTTTTTTTTTGCCAGTGAACTTCCAAATTCCCCTGTAACTCTGTGAATTCAAGCAATTGCTATTTTACCTTGAAGATACTTGGACACATACCTGTAAAAAAAGGAAATTTATTTAATTAGTAAATAAACTTTGTAAATGGCTGGGTTGCCTCCCAACAAGCGCTTCTTTATTGTCTTTAGCTGGACTACCACTGAGCTCTAATCAAGTCTCAGTTTCGAGCATTCTTGCTCGAAGTTACTTTCAAGATAATGTTTAATTCTCTGTCCATTAACAATGAACTTTTTGTTGGATTCATTATCCTGAAGCTCTACGTATCCATATGGTGATACGCTTGTAATCACATATGGACCTCTCCACCGGGATTTTAATTTCCCGGGGAATAATTTGAGCTTGGAATTAAATAGCAGAACTTTCTGCCCCGGCTCAAAGACTCTGGATGACAATTTCTTATCATGCCATCTTTTTGCTTTCTCTTTGTAAATTTTTGCATTCTCGAAAGCATTGAGTCTAAATTCCTCTAGCTCATTTAACTGAAGCAATCATTTTTCTCCAGCTAATTTGGCATCAAGGTTTAGGAATCTGGTTGCCCAGTAGGCCTTGTGTTCCAGTTCCACTGGCAAGTGACATGCCTTTCCATACATAAGCTGGTATGGAGAGGTCCCTATAGGGGTCTTGAATGCTGTTCTGTATGCCCACAGAGCATCATTCAAGCTCCTTGCCCAATCCCTTCTACGGTTAATTACAGTCCGTTCCAGAATTCTTTTGAGTTCTCTATTTGAGACTTCAGCTTGCCCATTAGTCTGTGGGTGATATGGAGTAGCTACCCTGTGGCTAACTCCATAACGAACCAAAGCAGAGTAAAGCTGTTTATTGCAGAAATGACTGCCCCCATCACTGATTAATACTCTAGGGGTACCAAATCTACTGAAGATGTGTTTCTAGAGGAATTTTAACACTGTTTTAGTGTCATTGGTGGGTGTTGCAATAGCTTCCACCCATTTGGATACATAATCCACTGCCACCAGAATATAAGTGTTTGAGTATGATGGTGGGAAGGGTCCCATAAAGTCAATACCCCATACATCAAACAACTCAATCTCTAAGATTCCTTGCTGAGGCATGGCATAACTGTGAGGCAGATTGCCAGATCTTTGGCAACTGTCACAATTAAGTACAAATGCTCGGGAATCTTTATAGAGAGTAGGCCAGTAGAAGCCACATTGGAGGACTCTTGTGGCTGTTCGCTCACCTCCAAAATGTCCTCCATACTGTGATCCATGGCAGTGCCATAGAATCTTCTGTGCTTCTTCCTTAGGCACACATCTACGGATTACTTCGTCTGCACATCTCTTGAAGAGATATGGTTCATCCCAAAGATAGTACTTTGCATCTGTAATCAATTTTTTTGATTGCAGCCTACTGTACTCTTTGGGTATGAATCTTACTGCCTTGTAGTTTGCGATATCTGCAAACCATGGCGCTTCCTGGATGGCAAAGAGTTGTTCATCCGTAAAGGTTTCAGAGATCTCAGTGAGAGGGAGGGACGCCCATTCTACTGGTTATATTCGGGACAGGTGATCTGCTACTTGGTTTTCTGTTCCTTTTCTGTCTCTTATTTCTATATCAAACTCTTGCAGAAGCAACACCCATCTTATAAGTCTGGGTTTTGAATCCTGCTTTGTGAGTAGATATTTAAGAGCAGCATGATCAGTGTACACAATTACTTTTGATCCTACTAAATAGGATATGAATTTGTCAATGGCGTAAACCACTGCAAGTAGCTCTTTTTCTGTGGTTGTGTAATTCTTCTGTGCGTCATTTAGAACACGACTGGCATAGTAAATGACATGCAGAAGCTTGTCATGCCTTTGTCCCAACACTGCACCAATGGCATGGTCACTGGCATCACACATTAGTTCAAATGGCAATGCCCAGTTTGGTGCAGAGATGATTGGTGCTGAGACCAATTTAGCTTTCAGGGTCTCAAATGCCTGCAGACACTCTTTATCAAAGATAAATGGCATGTCAGCAACTAGCAGGTTGCTTAGAGGTTTGGCGATTTTTGAAAAATCCTTTATAAACCTCCTATAGAATCCTGCATGCCCCAGAAAGCTTCTGATTGCCTTAACATTGGCGGGTGGTGGTAATTTTTCAATTACTTCAACTTTAGCTTGATCCACCTCTATTCCCTTGTTCGAGATTTTGTGCCCAAGGACAATTCCTTCAGTCACCATAAAGTGACACTTCTCCCAGTTTAAAACCAGGTTAGTCTCTTGGCATCTCTTTAGAACAAGTGCTAAATGGTTAAGGCAGGAGCTGAATGAGTCTCCAAACACTGAAAAGTCATCCATGAAGACTTCCAGAAATTTTTCCACCATATCAGAGAAAATTGAGAGCATGCACCTCTGAAAGGTTGCAGGTGCATTGCACAGGCCAAATGGCATCCTTCTGTATGCAAATACTCCAGATGGGCATGTGAATGCCGTTTTTTCCTGATCTTGGGGATCTACTGCAATTTGATTATAACCTGAATATCCATCCAGGAAGCAGTAGTATTCATGACCTGCTAGTCTTTCTAGCATCTGGTCTATGAATGGTAAAGGAAAGTGATCCTTTCTGGTGGCTGTATTGAGCCTTCTGTAATCAATATACATACGCCACCCTGTAACTGTTCTTGTAGGAACCAGTTCATTTTTTTCATTGTGAACCACTGTCATGCCACCTTTCTTAGGGACAACCTGGACAGGGCTTACCCAGGGACTATCAGAAATAGGATAAATAATCCCAGCCTCTAGTAACTTAGTGACCTCTTTCTACACTACCTCCTTCATGGCTGGGTTCAACCGCCTTTGTGGTTGAACCACTGGCTTGGCGTCACCCTCTAGTAGGATCTTGTGCATGCATCTGGCTGGGCTAATGCCCTTGAGATCACTGATGGACCACCCAAGAGCTGTCTTGTGTGTCCTTAGCACTTGAATTAGTGCTTCCTCTTCCTGTAGCTCTAAGGTAGAGCTTATGATTATAGGAAAGGTATCACCTTCTCCCAGAAATGCATATTTCAGGGATGGTGGTAATGGTTTGAGCTCGGGTTTAGGAGGTTTCTCCTCTTCCTGAGGGATTTTCAGAGGTTCTACTATTCTCTCTGATTCCTCCAGATCAGGCTGAACATCTTTAAAGATGTCCTCTAGCTCTGATTCGAGACTCTCAGCCATATTGACCTCTCTTACTAGGGAGTCAATAATATCAACACTCATGCAGTCATTTGGGGTGTCTGGATGTTGCATGGCTTTAACAACATTCAACTTGAACTCCTCCTCATTGACTCTCAGGGTCACTTCCCCTTTGTGGACGTCAATGAGGGTTCGGCCAGTTGCTAGGAAAGGTCTTCCTAGAATGAGAGTTGCACTCTTGTGCTCCTCCATTTCCAGCACCACAAAGTCAGTAGGAAAGGCGAATAGCCCAACCTTGACAATCATGTCTTCAATCACGCCTGATGGGTATTTAATGGAGCCATCAGCAAGTTGAAGACATATCCTGGTTGGTTTGATTTCTTCAGTTAAACCAAGCTTTCTGATAGTAGATGCAGGTATTAGGTTGATACTTGCCCCAAGATCACATAAAGCTTGCTTGGTACAAGTACCCTCTAATGTGCATG
Organism: Arachis stenosperma; assembly: GCF_014773155.1. Classification (NCBI taxonomy): domain Eukaryota; kingdom Viridiplantae; phylum Streptophyta; class Magnoliopsida; order Fabales; family Fabaceae; genus Arachis; species Arachis stenosperma. The sequence continues at coordinate 63,301,919 of NC_080379.1, forward strand.
GTATCATAAAGCTCCCAGGATCTTTAAGCTTCTCAGGTAAGCTTTTCAGAATGACTGCACTGCATTCTTCAGTGAGGTAAACTTTTTCAGTTTCCCTCCAATCCTTCTTATGACTTAAGATCTCTTTCATGAACTTAGCATAAGAGGGTATTTGCTCAAGTGCTTCTGCAAACGGAATCTTTATTTCAAGAGTCCTGAGATAGTCTGCAAAGCGGGCAAATTGCTTATTCTGTTCCGCTTGGTGGAGTTTTTGAGGATAAGGCATTTTGGCTTTGTATTCCTCAACCTTAGTTGCTGCAGGTTTATTACCTATAGAAGTGGGTTGGGAAGCCTTTTTAGAAGGGTTGTTATCAGCACTTGTATGTGACTGATCCCCCACTGGCATTTGAATGCCAGGGGTGGAAGCTGGAGTGGCGTTAGACGCCAACTCCTTATTTGTTACTGGCGTCTGAACGCCAGAACTATGCTCCCTTTGGGCGTTCAACGCCGGATTCATGCTTGTTTCTGGCGTTGAACGCCAGGAATGAGCATGGTCTGGGTGTTCAGCGCCAGCATTATTCCTCTCTGGGCTCTGACTGTCCTCAGAGGGATTTTGAGTAGCCATTTGTTCATTTCTTGGCTTCCTGCTGCTTTGAAGTGAGGTATTTAATGTTTTCCCACTTCTTAATTGGACTGCTTGGCATTCTTCTGCTATTTGTTTTGACAGTTGCTTTTCTGTTTGCTTTAACTGTATTTCCATATTCCTGTTAGCCATTCTTGTTTCATGTAGTATTTCCTTGAATTCGGCTAGTTGCTGGGTTAGAAAGTCTAATTGCTGATTGAATTCATTAGCCTGATCGACAGGACTGAGTTCAGCAGTTACTGTTTTAGCTTCTTCTTTCATGGAAGATTCACTGCTTAGGTACAAATGCTGATTTCTGGCAACTGTATCAATAAGCTCTTGAGCTTCTTCAATTGTTTTTCTCATATGTATAGATCCACCAGCTGAGTAGTCTAGAGAAATCTGAGCTTTTTCTGTAAGCCCATAGTAGAAGATGTCTAATTGCACCCACTCTGAAAACATTTCAGAGGGGCATTTTATTAGCATCTCTCTGTATCTCTCCCAGGCATCATAAAGGGATTCATTATCTCCTTGATTGAAGCCTTGGATGCTTAGCCATAGCTGTGTCATCCGTTTTGGAGGGAAATAGTGATTCAGGAATTTTTCTGACAGTTGTTTCCATGTTTTTATGCTGTTCTTAGGCTGGTTATTTAACCATCTCTTAGCTTGATCTTTTACAGCAAATGGAAACAGTAATAATCTGTAGACATCCTGATCTACTTCCTTATCATGTACTGTGTAAGCAATTTGTAAAAATTGTGCCAGAAACTCTGTAGGTTCTTCCTGTGGAAGACTGGAATACTGGCAGTTTTGCTGCACCATGATAATGAGTTGATGATTCAACTCAAAGCTACTAACTCCAATGGAGGGTATACAGATACTACTCCCATATGAAGTAGTAGTGGGGTTAGCATATGACCCCAGAGTCCTCCTGGACTGTTCATTTCCGCTTATGTCCATGTTGGAGTAAAGGGGTAATGTGGATTTAAATTTTTAGTTTATAAATAAAAAATTTGAAATAAAATAAAAACCAAAATAAAAATAAGATAAAATAAGAAAATTAAAATAAAAAAAAGTAATAAGAATTTGAAAATATTTTATGAAGATTTTTGAAAAAGTGAGGAGAGAGAAAGTGGTTGGGCTATTTTTGAAAAAGATAAATTTTTTTTAAAAAAAAAACTTAAAAAGATAAGAATTGAAAATTTTTAAAATTGAAATCTGAATTTTTATAAAAAATTTTGAAAAAATAGTTCAAAATTAGTTAGAAAAGATATTTTTTTGAATTTTGAATTTTATGATGAAAGAGAAAAACACATAAAAGACACAAGACTTAAAATTTTTAGATCTAATGCACCTTATTTTCGAAAATTTTGGAGGGAAAACACCAAGGAACACCAAACTTAAAAATTTTAAGATCAAGACACAAGAAAAACTCAAGAACACCTTGAAGATTCACAAGAACACCAAGAACAAAAGGAAGAACACCAAACTTAAAATTTTTAGAAAACTTTAATAAAATTTTCGAAAATTATGAAAAGATTAACAAGAAAACACCAAACTTAAAGTTTGGCACAAGATTAAATCAAGAAAAATTATTTTTGAAAAAAGATTTTAAAAAGAAGGTGCCCAATTGCTAAGAACATAAACCCACGCTATAATCAACTGAGCTAAAAATGTAACATATTTTAAAGATGTATTATTTTTATGGATAAAAGTATAATTTTTGAAAGTTAATGTTTTGAAAAAGCACAAGAAAAACAAGAAAAGACACAAAACAAGAAAAACTCAAGATCAAACAAGAAAAGTAAACAAGAACAACTTGAAGATCAATGAAGAACAAAGAACATAAGTTCGAAAATTTTAAAGAAAAATATAAAATATGCAATTGACACCAAACTTAGAACAAGACACTAAACTCACGAAAAAAATTAAAATTTGATAAAGAAAAATAATATTTTTGAAAATTTTTTTTAAAAAGGGATAATAAAAGATGCAATTCTAGTAAAAAAAAAAGGATAAATTCTTCCTAATCTAAGCAACAAAATAAACCTTTAGTTGTTCAAACTCGAATAATCCCCGGCAACGGCGCCAAAAACTTGGTGCACGAAATCTTAATCCCAATTATCAAAGTCAAAATTTCTTATGATCTCGTACCACTAACCAACAAGTGCACTGGGTCGTTCAAGTAATACCTTACGTGAGTAAGGGTCGATCCCACGGAGATTATTGGTTTGAAGCAAGCTATGTTTATCTTATTATTCTTAGTCAGGATATTAATTAAAATTATCAGTTGGAATTATTAGATTGGAAAAATAAAAGAGAATAAAAGTTACTCGTTGTGCAGTAATGAGAAATATGTTGGAGTTTTGGAGATGCTTTGTCCTTTGAATTTCTACTTTTCCTTGAAATCCTCTTCCCACACGCAAGGTCCCTTCCATGGCAAGCTCTATGTAGGGTGTCACCGTTGTCAATGGCTACCTCCCATCCTCTCAGTGAAAACGTTCCTATGCTCTGTCACAGCACGGCTAATCATCTGTCGGTTCTCAATCAGGTTGGAATAGAATCCATTGATTCTTTTGCGTCTGTCACTAACGCCCAGCCTTCAGGAGTTTGAAGCTCGTCACAGTCATTCAATCCCAGAATCCTACTCGGAATACCACAGACAAGGTTTAGACTTTCCGGATTCTCATGAATGCCGCCATCAATCCGGCTTATACCATGAAGATTCTGATTAAGGAATCTAAGAGATACTCATTCAATCTGATGTAGAACGGAGGTGGTTGTCAGGCACACGTTCATGGATTGAGGAAGGTGATGAGTGTCACGGATCATCACCTTCTCCATAATTAAGCGCGAATGAACATCTTAGATAAGAACAAGCGTGTTTGAATGGAAAACAAAGTAATTGTATTAATTCATCGAGACGCTGCAGAGCTTCTCACCCCAACAATGGAGTTTAGAGACTCATGCCGTCAAAAAGTATGTAATTCAGATCTGAAAATGTCATGAGGTACAAAATAATTCTCTAAAAGTTGTTTAAATAGTAAACTAGTAACCTAGGTTTGCAAAATATGAGTAAACTAAGATAATTGGTGCAGAAATCCACTTCTGGGGCCCACTTGGTGTGTGCTGGGGCTGGGACTAGAGCTATCCACGAATTAAGGCCTTTCTTGAAGTTGAACTCCAAGTTATAACATGTTTTGGGTGTTCAACTCCGGATCATGACGTGTTTCTGGCGTTTAACTCCAGACAGCAGCATGTACTTGGCGTTCAACGCCAAGTTACGTCGTCTTTCTTCGCGCAAAGTATGAACTATTATATATTGCTAGAAAGCCCTGGATGTCTACTTTCCAACGCCATTGAGAGCGCGCCAATTGGACTCCTGTAGCTCTAGAGAATCCATTTTGAGTGCAGGGAGGTCAGGATCCAACAGCATCAGCAGTCCTTTTTCAGCCTAACTCAGATTTTTGCTCAGCTTCCTCAATTTCAGCCAGAAAATACCTGAAATCACAGAAAAACACACAAACTCATAGTAAAGTCCAGAAATATGATTTTTGCCTAAAAACTAATATTATTCTACTAAAAACCAATTAAAACATGCTAAAATCTACATGAAATTACCCCCCAAAAGCGTATAAAATATCCGCTCATCATTCTCTTGTGTTCTTAGCTTTCTTGCTAAGTATTGAGGGTTAGGCTGACTTGGTCTTAGCTCAAGAGGTTGAGTAAGTTCGAGTACCGGCACGGTAGCGTTGGAGTGTGTCCAAAGCCTTGACAATTTGGCATCAGAGCCTGGTTCGAGAGGGAGCACAACTGGTTTGTAGGTATGGCTTTTAGTATCACCATGGGGCATGTTAAGTCTCAAAGGGGAAGGGATGCTATTCCTTTTCAATGGGAAGGCAAGAAGGTCCATTCTTCAAGTGAGCCTAGAGGTAAGGACTCTAACTTCTTAGAAGAAAGAGTTTCTATGTTGGAAAATGTTCTATACTCTATGGATTAGCGCTTCCAAAGGATAGAACATGACAAGGAGACCCTCGAGGCTCTCGTGTTGGGAGAACTAGATGCTTTTAAAGAAAGAATGCTCCAAATCGAAGAGAAGCTAGAGAATTCCTTGAAGCTATTTGAGGAAGTTCGAGTTTGGTTCGAGGAGGCAAAATCTCGACCAACCATTATAAGGGAGATGACAAAGATTGATCTCCCAAAGCCAAAAGAGTTCAAGGGCGTAAGGGACGCTCGAGAGGTGGAGAACTTCCTATGGCAAATGGAGAGGTACTTTGAAGGCCAGGGGGTGGTCGGAAAAGCAATAAAGGTACGCACTACAGCTCTCTACCTTTCAGATAATGCTACTTTATGGTGGAGGAGAAAGTGCATAGATATGGAGAAGGGTACTTGCAACATAACCACATGGGAAGATTTCAAAAGGGAGTTGAAAAGATAATTCTTCCCTGAGAATGTGGTTTATGAAGCAAGGAAGAAGTTGAGGGAGTTGAAGCACAAGAGTACGATTAGCGACTACGTAAAGGAGTTCACTACTCTTACGCTTCAAATCCCCAACTTAGAATTAGAGGATGCATTGTTCTTCTTCATTGATGGACTCCAACCTTGAGCAAAGCAAGAACTACAAAGAAGGTATGTTAAGGATGTGGATGAGGCCATCGTGGTTGCCGAATCACTTACTGAGTATCATAGGGGAGACTCTAAACCCAAGTCTTCCTCCAAGCCTAGTTCTACTAAAGGTGGGGGAAACAAGGGGAAGAGTTTCTCAACCAAGAAGGAGGGAAATACTCTTCAAAGAAAGAGTACGAGGAAAAGAAGAAGGCTTTTGTGCCTAAAGGAGGATGCTTCGTGTGCAAGGGACCACACCAAATGAAGGATTGTCCTAAGCTAGGGACTCTGGCATCTATTGCCGAGGAACGAGAGGCCCAAACTCAAGTAAATGAGTGTGTTGGATCTATCTAACTCATGAATACTGTGAAGGGCAAAGAGGCAAGCACCGCAGAAAAGAAAGGCTTGATATATGTCAAACCTTTTGGTGCACAAAATTGTAATCACACTTTTGCAACTCCGCACAACTAACCAGCAAGTGCACTGGGTCGTCCAAGTAATAAAACCTTATGCGAGTAAGGGTCGATCCCACAGAGATTGTCGGCTTGAAGCAAGCTATGGTCATCCTACAAATCTTAGTCAGGCGGATTCAAATGGTTATGAGGTTTTGATAATTAAAAGATAAATAAAACATAAAATACAATAAAGATACTTATGTAATCTATTGGTGGGAATTTCAGATAAGCGTTTGGAGATGCTTTGTTGCTTCTGAACCTCTGCTTTCCTATTGTCTTTATCCAATCATGCGTGCTCCCTTCCATGGCAAGCTGTATGTTGGTGGATCACCGTTGTCAATGGCTACCATCCGTCCTCTCAGTGAAAATGGTCTAGGTACATTTTCGCACAGCTAATCATCTGTCGGTTCTCACTTGTGTTAGAATAGGATTTCTCTATCCTTTTGCACACTGTCACTATGCCCAACATTCGCAAGTTTGAAGCTCGTCACAGTTATCCCTTTTTTGATCCTACTCAGAATACCACAGATAACGTTTAGACTTTTCGGATCTCAAGAATGCTGCCAATTGGTTCTAGCCTATACCACGAAGGTTCTAACCTCACGGACTCGAATGCTCTGTTGTCAGGAGAGGCAAGTTAAATCTGTGGATCAGAGACCTAAGAGATTATACTCCGGCTGTCATCCAATGACTACGTTGAACATCATGTAGACCGTTTGTGGTTGTCAGGCACGCGGATCTTGGCTAAGCAAGTAACGAAGATAGTGGGTGATTGTCACGGGTTACCCCTTCATTCTGACTTAACTGAATTAAGTACGAGAGTATATCTTGGAGAAGAAGTAGACGTGAATTGAAAGAAAAACAATAGTAATTGCATTAATTCATGAAGAACAGTAGAGCTCCGCACCTTAATCTATGAGGTGTAGAAACTCCACCGTTGGAAAATACATAAGAGAGAAAGGTCTAGGCATGGCCAAATGGCCAGCCTCCCTCAAAGTGATCAAAAGATCAAAAGATGATCAAAAGATGAAATACAATAGTCAAAAGTGCTATTTATACTAAACTAGTTACTAGGGATTACATAAAATAAGTAACTAAGTGTAGATAATGCAGAAATTCACTTTCGAGGCCCACTTGGTGTGTGTTTGGGCTTAGCTTCGATGATTTCACGTGCATAGGCCATTCTTGGAGTTAAACGCCAGCTTGGATGCCAGTTTGGGCGTTTAACTCGAGTTCTGGTGCCAGTTCTGGCATTTTACCCTAGAAAAGGGTCTCTGGTGGGCGTTTGGACACCAGTTTGGGCCGTAAAATCTCAGACAAAGTATGGATTATTATACATTTATGAAAAGTAAAAGTTGTCTACTTTCCAACGCAATTGAGAGCGCGCCAATTAGGCTTCAATAGCTCCAGAAATCCCACTTCAAGTGTAGGAGGGTCAGAATCCAACAGCATCTGCAGTCCTTTCTCAGCCTATGAATCAGACTTTTGCTAAGGTCCCTCAATTTCAGCCAGAAAATACCTGAAATTATAGAAAAACACACAAACTCATAGTAAAGTCCAGAAATGTGATTTTTTCATAAAAACTAATAAAAATATACTAAAAAGTAACTAAAACATACTAAAAACTATGTAAAAACAATGCCAAAAAGCGTATAAATTATCCGCTCATCACAACACCAAACTTAAATTGTTGCTTGTCCCCAAGCAACCAAAAACAAAATAGGATAAAAAGAAGAGAATATATAAAAAATTTCAAAATATCAATGAAGCTTAGTTCTAACTAGATGAGCGGGACTAGTAGCTTTTTGCTTCTGAATAGTTTTGGCATCTCACTTTATCCTTTGAAGTTCAGAATGATTGGCATCCATAGGAACTCAGAATTCAGATAGTGTTATTGATTCTCCTAGTTTAGTATGTTGATTCTTAAACACAGCTACTTTATGAGTCTTGGCCGTGACCCTAAGCATTTTGTTTTCCAGTATTACCACCGGATAAATAAATGCCACAGACACATAATTGGGTGAACCTTTTCAGATTGTGACTCAGCTTTGCTAGAGTCCCCAGTTAGAGGTGCCCAGAGTTCTTAAGCACACTCTTTTTGCTTTGGATCATGACTTTAACCACTCAATCTCAAGCTTTTCACTTGGACCTTCATGACACAAGCACATGGTTAGGGACAGCTTGAGTTAGCCGCTTAGGCCAGGATTTTATTCCTTTGGGCCCTCCTATCCACTGATGCTCAAAGCCTTGGATCCTCTTTACCCTTCCCTTTTAGTTTAAAGGGTTACTGGATTTTTGCTCTTGCCTTTTGGTTTAAAGAGCTATTGGTTTTTTCTGCTTGCTTTTTCTTTTTCTTTCTTTATTTTTCATCCCTTTTTTTTTTGCCAGCTTTGTGTTTTTCACTACTTTTTCTTGCTTCAAGAATCAATTTTATGATTTTTCAGATTATCAATAACATTTCTCTTTTTTTCATCAGTCTTTCAAGAGCCAACAATTTTAACATTCATAAACTTCACTATAAAAAATATGCACTGTTCAAGCATTCATTCAGAAAAACAAAAAGTATTGCCACCACATCAAAATAATTAAACAAATTTCAAGATAAATTTTGAAATTCATAAACTTCTTGTTCTTTTGCAAATAGAAACATTTTTCATTTAAGAAAGGTGAAGGATTCATGGAACATTCATAGCTTTAAGACATTGACTCTAAACACTAATGATCATGTAATAAAGACACAAACATAGAGCATAAAAATCGAAAAACAAAAAAATAAGAACAAGGAAATTAAAGAACGGGTCCACCTTAGTGACGGCGGCTAGTTCTTCTTTTTGAAGATCCTATGGAGTGCTTGAGCTCCTCAATATCTCTTCCTTGCCTTTGTTGCTCCTCCCTCATGGCTCTTTGGTCTTCTCTAATTTCATGGAGGATAATGGATTGCTCTTGGTGCTCCATCCTTAGTTGCTCCATATTGGAACTCAAATCTCCTAAAGAGGTGTTGAGTTGCTCCCAATAGTTGTGTGGAGGAAAATACATCGCTTGAGGCATTTCAGGGATTTCTTGATGATGGATTTCCTCATGCACTTGTTGAGTTCCATGAGTGGGCTCTCTTATTTAATCCATCCTCTTTTAGTGATGGGCTTGTCCTCTTCAATGAGAATGTCTTTCTCTATGACAATTTCAGCTGAATTGTATAGGTGATAGATGAGATGAGGAAATACTAACCTTGCCAAAGTGGAAGGCTTGTTAGCCACCTTGTATAGTTCTAGAGGTATGATCTCATGAACTTCCACTTCCTCTCCAATCATGATACTATGGATCATGATAGCCTGATCCATAGTTACTTCAGACCGGTTGCTAGTAAAAATGATGAAGTGTTGGATGAACTCCAACCATCCTCTAGCCACGGGTTTGAGGGTAGGTCTTCTTAGTTGAACCGGCTTGCCTTTAGAGTCTCTCTTCCATTGGGCTCCTTCCACACAGATGTCCATGAGAACTTGGTCCAACCTTTGATCAAAGTTGACTCTTTTAGTGAAAGGATGAGAATCTCTTCTCATTATTGGCAAGTTGAATGCCAACCTTACAGTTTCCGGACTGAAATCAAAGTATCTCCCCCGAACCATTGTGAGCCAATTCTTTGGGTTTGGGTTCATACTTTGATCATGGTTCTTAGTGATCCATGCATTAGCATAGAACTCTTAAACCATTAAGATTCTGACTTGTTAGATGGGATTGGTGAGAGCTTGCCAACCTCTTCTCCGAACCTCACATCGGATCTCCGGATATTCAATCTTTTTGAGCATGAAGGAGACCTCGGGGATCACCTTTTTCTTGGCCACAACTTCATAAAAGTGGTCTTGATGGACCTTTGAGATGAATCTTTCCATCTCCCATGACTCGGAGGTGGAAGCAATTGCATTCCCTTTCCTCTTTCTAGAGGTTTCTCTGGCTTTAGGTGCCATTAATGGTTATGGAAAAATAAAAAGCAGAGCTTTTTCCCACAACAAACTTAAAAGGTTTGCTCGTCCTCAAGCAAAAGAAGAAAGAAAGGAGTAAAAGAAAAAGAAATGGAGGAGATGGAAGTGTATTAGTGGTTCGGCTAAGGGGGAAAGAAGTGTTTGTGATGTGTGAAATTGAGGGTGGTAAGGAGGGGTATTTATAGGGTAAGGGGGGAGGGAATCCATGTGGAAAGGGGTGGGTTTGGGAGGGAAATGTTTTGAATTTGAATGGTGAGGTAGGTGGGGTTTTATGAGGGGTTTTTGGGGAAGAGTGGATGGATGTGAGTGGTGGAGAGATTATGGGGAAGAGGGTAGGATTTGATAGGTGAATGGTGTTTGGAGAAGAGTTTTATGGAAAGATGTGAAGAGAAGAGAGAGTGAGTTGGGATAGGGGGGATCCTGTGGGGTCCACAGATCCTGAGGTGTCAAGGATTTCTCATCCTTGCACCTTTCTGGCATTTAAATGCCCTCTGTGTGCCATTTCTGGTGTTAAACACCAGGCTGATGCTCCTTTCTAGCATTAAACACAAGTCTGGCTGCCAATTCTTGCGTTTAACGCCCAGAATGCTACCAGACTGGGCGTTAAACGCCTATTCTGCTACCCTTACTGGCGTTTAATGCCAGCCAGACACTAGACACCCTTTTCTGGCGTTAAACGCCAGTCTGGCTGCCAATTTTGGCGTTTAACGCCCAGAATACTGCCATTTTAGGCATTTAAATGCCCATTTTGCTATCCTTACTGGCGTTTAAACGCCAGTAAGCTCGTCCTCCAGGGTGTGCTATTTTTTATGCTGTTTTTGATTTCGCTTTAATTCTGCAGCTATTTTTGTGACTCCACATGATCATTGGTAGACGAAATTGTGATCCAAGTTCTAACTATTTTGAGATGAAGTCTTTTATTATGGCACTGGTTGAATCCACAACTCCGTTCAACTAACCAGCAAGTGTACTGGGTCGTCCAAGTAATAAACCTTACGTGAGTAAGGGTCGATCCCACAGAGATTGTTGGTATGAAGCAAGCTATGGTCACCTTGCAAATCTCAGTTAGGCAGATTAAATTGGTTTATGGGTTCGGAAAGTAATAATAAGAAATAGATGAAATAATAAAAGGGATAGAACACTTATGCAGATTCATTGGTGGAATTTCAGATAAGCATATGGAGATACTGTAAGGCTCAAAGACGCCTGCCCTCCTACTTGCTTCAACTCAATCCTTCTTACTCCTTTCCATGGCAAGCTGTATGTAGGGCATCACCGTTGTCAATGGCTACATCCCATCCTCTCAGTGAAAATGGTCCTCTGCGGCTGTCACTCGCATGGCTAATCATCTGTCGGTTCTCAATCAGGTTGGAATAGAATCCATTGATTCTTTTGCGCTTGTCATCACGCCCAGCCTTCAGGAGTTTGAAGCTCGTCACAGTCATTCAATCCCAGAATCCTACTCGGAATACCATAGACAAGGTTTAGACTTTCCAGATCCTCATGAATGCCGCCATCTATCTAACTTATACCACAAAGATTCTGTTGGGGAATCTAAGAGATACGCATTCAAGCTCTGTTGCATGTAGAACGGATGTGGTTGTCAATCACGTGCGTTCATAAGTGAGAATGATGATGAGGGTTATCTAATCATCACATTCATCATGTTCTTGGGTGCGAATGAATATCTTGGAATAAGAATAAGAGAGAATTGAATAAAAGAAAATAGAACTGCATTAATACTTGAGGTATAGCAGAGCTCCACACCCTTAATCTATGGTGTGCAGAAACTCCACCGTTGAAAATACATAAGTAAAAGGTTCAGGCATGGCCGAATGGCCAGCCCCCTAAAACGTGATCAATAGCCTCTTAGGATGAAGAATAAAACAAAACTGAGACCAAAGATGTCTAATACATTAGTAAATCATCCTATTTATAATAAACTAGCTCCTAGGGTTTACATGAGTAAGTAATTGATGCATAAATCCACTTCCGGGGCCCACTTGGTGTATGCTTGGGCTGAGCTTGATCAATCCACGAGCTGAGGCATCTCTTGGAGTTGAACTCCGAGTTATGACGTGTTTTGGGCGTTCAACTCCGGATCATGACGTTTTTCTGGCGTTTAACTCCAGACAGCAGCATGAACTTGGCGTTTAACGCCAAGTTACGTCGTCAATTTCCGAATGAAGTATGGACTATTATATATTGCTGGAAAGCCCTGGATGTCTACTTTCCAACGCCGTTGAGAGCGCGCCAATTGGAGTTCTGTAGCTCCAGAAAATCCATTTCGAGTGCAGGGAGGTCAGAATCCAACAGCATCAGCAGTCCTTTTGTCAGCCTTTTTCAGAGTTTTGCTCAAATCCCTTAATTTCAGTCAGAAATTACCTGAAATTACAGAAAAACACACAAACTCATAGTAAAGTCCAGAAATGTGAATTTAACATAAAAACTAGTGAAAACATCCCTAAAAGTAGCTTGAACTTACTAAAAACTACCTAAAAACAATGCCAAAAAGCGTATAAATTATCCGCTCATCACAACACCAAACTTAAATTGTTGCTTGTCCCCAAGCAACTAAAAATCAAATAGGATAAAAAGAAGAGAAGATACTATAAATTCCAGAATATCAATGAATATTAATTATAATTAGATGAGCGGGACTTGTAGCTTTTTGCTTCTGAACAGTTTTGGCATCTCACTTTTTCCTTTGAAGTTTAGAATGATTGGCTTCTCTGGGAACTTAGAATTTTGGATAGAGTTATTGACTTTCCTAGTTAAGCATGTTGATTCTTGAACACAGCTACTTATGAGTCTTGGCCGTGGCCCTAAGCATTTTGTTTTCCAGTATTACCACCGGATACATAAATGCCACAGACACATAACTGGGTGAACCTTTTCAGATTGTGACTCAGCTTTGCTAGAGTCCCCAGTTAGAGGTGTCCAGAGCTCTTAAGCACACTCTTTTTGCCTTGGATCACGACTTTAACCACTCAGCCTCAAGCTTTTCACTTGGACCTTCATGACACAAGCACATGGTTAGGGACAGCTTGATTTAGCCGCTTAGGCCTGGATTTTATTTCCTTGGGCCCTCCTATCCATTGATGCTCAAAGCCTTGGATCCTTTTTTACCCTTGCCTTTTGGTTTTAAGGGCTATTGGCTTTTTCTACTGCTCCTTCTTTTTCTATATACTCTTTTTTTTTCGAATGCTTCTTCTTTTTCACTGCTTTTTCTTGCTTCAAGAATCAATTTCATGATTTTTTCAGATCCTCAATAACATTTCTCTTTGTTCATCATTCTTTCAAGAGCCAACAATTTTAACATTCATGAACAACAAGATCAAAATTATGCACTGTTCAATCATTCATTCAGAAAACAAAAAGTATTGTCACCACATCAATATAATTAAATTAAATTCAAGGATAAATTCGAAATTCATGTACTTCTTATTCTTTTGAATTAAAACATTTTTCTTTTAAGAGAGGTGAAGGATTAATGGAATTTATTCATAGCTTTAAGGCATGGTTACATACTAATGATCATGAAGTAGAGACACAAAACATAGATAAACACAATACTAAAAACCGAAAATAAAAGAAATAAAGAACAAGGAATGAATCCACCTCTAGTGGCGTCTTCTTCTTGAAGGACCAATGATGTTTTTTAGCTCTTCTATGTCCCTTCCTTGCCTTTGTTGCTCCTCCCTCATTGCTCTTTGATCTTCTCTTATTTCTTGGAGAATGATGGAGTGCTCATGATGTTCCACCCTTAGTTGTTCCATATTGTGACTCAAACCTTCTAAGGAAGTGTTGAGTTGCTCCCAATAGTTGTTTGGAGGAAAGTGCATCCCTTGAGGCATCTCAGGGATTTCTTGATGATGAGCTTCCTCATGCACCTCTTGAGGGTCGTGAGGAGCTTCTCTAGCTTGCTCCATCCTTTTCTTGGTGATGGGCTTGTCTTCTTCAATGGAGACATCTCCTTCTATGATAACTCCAGCTGAGTAACATAGATGGCAAATAAGGTGAGGAAAAGCTAGCCGTGCCATAGGTGAGGGCTTGTCGGCTATTTTGTAGATTTCATTGGAGATGACCTCATGAACTTCTACTTCCTCTCCAATCATGATGCTATGAATCATGATGGCCCGATCCACAGTAACTTCAGATCGGTTGCTAGTAGGAATGATGGAGCGTTGAATGAACTCCAACCATCCTCTAGCTATAGGCTTGAGGTCCAATCTTCTTAGTTGGACTGGCTTGCCTTTGGAGTCTCTCTTCCACTGAGCTCCTTCCACACAAATGTCCATAAGGACTTGGTCCAACCTTTGATCAAAGTTGACCCTTCTAGTGTAGGGGCGTTCATCACCTTGCATCATAGGCAAGTGGAATGCCAACCTTACATTTTCCGGACTGAAATCCAAGTATTTCCCCCTAACCATTGTGAGATAATTCTTTGGACTTGGGTTCATACCTTGGTCATGGTTCCTAGTGATCCATGCATTGGCATAGAACTCTTGAACCATTAAGATTCCGACTTGTTGCATGGGGTTGGTTAAGACTTCCCAACCTCTTCTTTGAACTTCATGTCGGATCTCCGGATACTCATTTTTCTTGAGCTTGAAAGGGACCTCAGGGATCACCTTCTTCTTTGCCACAACATCATAGAAGTGGTCTTGATGGCTCTTGGAGATGAATCTTTCCATCTCCCATGACTCGGAGGTGGAAGCTTTTGTCTTCCCTTTCCCTTTTCTAGAGGATACTCTGGCCTTAGGTGCCATTAATGGTAATGGAAAAACAAAAAGCTTATGCTTTTTACCACACCAAACTTAAAATGTTGCTCGTCCTCGAGCAAAAAAGAAAAGAAGAGTAGAAGAAGAAGAAAATATGGTAGAGAGGGAGAGAGGTAGGTTCGGCTATGTGGGAGAAGAAGGGGTTGTGTTGTGTGAAAATGAAGTAGAATAGAAGGGTATTTATAGGGAAAGGGGGAAAGGTGTGTTCAGCCAATGTGGGTGGGAATGGGAGGGAAGTTGGTTTGAATTTTTGAAGGTAGGTGGGGTTTATAGGGAAGAGTGGATGGATGTGAGTGGTGAATGGGGTAATTGGGAAGAGGAATTGAGGTGATTGGTGAAAGTTGTTGGGAAGTGTGACATGGGGAAGAGTGAATTTGGATTAGGAGAGTGTGATTAGGATTAAGAGGGAAGGTGGGAATATGGTAGGTGGGGATCCTGTGGGGTCCACAGATCCTGAGGTGATCCTGTGGGGTCCACAGGATCCTGAGGTGTAAAGAAATACCATTCCTTCACCATATAGGCATGTAAAATGCCTTCATGCATCATTCTGGCGTTTAAACGCCCATTGGTGCACGTTCTGGGCGTTCAACGCCCATGTAAAGCATGTTTCTGGCGTTGAACGCCAGTTTCATGCTTGTTACTGGCGTTCAGCGCCAGTTTTTCCTCTCTGGGCACATTCCTGGCGTTCAGCGCCAGAATGTTGCTTGTTTCTGGCGTTCAGCGCCAGAATGGTGCTCTGTTCTGGCGTTGAACGCCAGCCAGATGCATCTTACTGGCGTTGAACGCCAGCCTGTGCGTCCTCCAGGGTGAAAAATTTTTTCTTCTGTTTTTGACTCTGTTTTTAATTTTTTTGATTTTTTTTCGTGACTCCTCATGATCATGTACCTAATAAAACACAAAATAATGATAAAATAAAATAAAATAAAATTAGATAAATAAAATTGGGTTGCCTCCCAACAAGCGCTTCTTTAATGTCAATAGCTTGACAGTGGTTCTCATGGAGCCACAAGGTGATCAGGTCAATGTTGTATAGTTGTCCACACCAAACTTAGAGTTTGGATATGGGATCTTAACACCAAACTTAGAGTTTGGTTGTGGCCTCACAACACCAAACTTAGAGTTTGACTGTGGGGGCTTTTCTTGACTCTGAATGAGAGAAGCTCTTCATGCTTAGTCTCTTTTGTCACAGAGGGATGGCCATGTGCCTTAAACACAAGGTAGTCCCCATTCAATTTGAAGGACTAATTCACCTCTGTTGACATCTATCACAGCTCCTGCTGTGGCTAGGAAAGGTCTTCCAAGGATGATGCAATCATCCTCTTCCTTCCTAGTGTCTAAGATTATGAAATCAGTAGGGATGTAAAGGCCTTCAACCTTTACTAGAACGTCCTCTACTAACCCATAAGCTTGTCTCAATGACTTGTCTGCCAATTGTAATGAGAACAAGGCAGGTTGTACCTCAATGATCCCCAGCTTCTCCATTACAGAGAGTGGCATAAGATTTATCCCTGACCCCAGATCACACAGAGCTTTTTCAAAGATCATGATGCCTATGGTACAGGGTATTAAGAACTTGCCAGGATCTTATTTCTTTTGAGGTAGAATTTTCTGAATCCAAGTATCCAGTTCATTAATGAGCAAGGGAGGTTCACTTTCCCAAGTCTCATTACCAAATAACTTGGCATTCAGCTTCATGATAGCTCCTAAATATTGAGCAACTTGCTCTCCAGTTACATCTTCATGCTCTTCAGAGGAAGAATAGTCTTCAGAGCTCATGAATGGCAGAAGGAGATTTAATGGAATCTCTATGGTCTCTATATGAGCCTCAGATTCCTTTGGATCCTTAATAGGAAACTCCTTCTTGCTTGAGGGACGTCCCAGGAGGTCTTCCTCACTAGGGTTTTCGTCCTCCTCCTCCCTTGTGCATTCGGCCATTTTGACTATGTCAATGGCCTTGCACTCTCCTTTTGGATTCTCTTCTGTATTGCTTGGGAAAGTACTGGGAAGAGTTTCAATGACTTTCTTACTCAGCTGGCCCACTTGTGCCTCCAGATTTCTGATGGAGGATCTTGTTTCATTCATGAAACTGAAAGTGGCCTTTGACAGATCAGAGACTACATTGGCTAAATTAGAGGTATTTTGTTCAGAATTCTCTGTCTGTTGCTGAGAAGATGATGGATATGGCTTGCTATTGCCCAGCCTGTTACGTCCACCATTGTTAAAGCCTTGTTGAGGCTTTTGTTGATCCTTCCAGGAGAAATTTGGATGATTTCTCCATGATGAGTTATAGGTGTTTCCATAAGGTTCACCCATGTAATTAACCTCTGCCATGGCAGGGTTCTCAGGATCATAAGCTTCTTCAGCAGCTGCCTCTCTAGTACTGTTGGATGCATGTTGCCATCCATTCAGATTTTGAGAGATCATGTTGACCTGTTGAGTCAACACTTTGTTCTGAGCCAATATGGCATTCAGAGTATCAATTTCAAGAACTCCTTTCTTCTGAGGTATCCCATTGTTCACGGAATTCCTCTCAGAAGTGTACATGAACTGGTTATTTGCAACCATGTCAATGAGTTCTTGAGCCTCTTCAGGCGTTTTCTTCAGGTGAATAGATCCACCTGTAGAATGGTCCAATGACATTTTCGAAAATTCAGAGAGACCATAATAGAATATATCTAAAATGGTCCATTCTGAAAACATGTCAGATGGACATCTTTTGGTCAGCTGCTTGTATCTTTCCCAAGCTTCATAGAGGGATTCACCATCTTTTTGTTTGAAGGTTTGAACATCCACTCTCAGCTTGCTCAGCTTTTGAGGAGGAAAGAATTTATCCAAGAAGGCATTGACCAGCTTATCCCATGAGTCCAGGCTATCCTTGGGTTGTGAATCCAACCATACTCTAGCTCTGTCTCTTACAGCAAAAGGGAAAAGCATGAGTCTGTAGACTTCAGGATCAACTCCATTCGTCTTTACAGTCTCACAGATCTGCAAGAACTCAGTTAAAAATTGATAAGGATCTTCAGATGGAAAGTCCATAAAACTTGCAGTTTTGTTGCATTAATGCAACTAGCTGAGGTTTCAGCTCAAAGTTATTGGATCCAATGGCAGGAATGGAGATGCTTCTTCCATCAAACTTGGACGTTGGCTTTGTGAAGTCACCAAGCATTCTCCTTGCATTATTATTATTTTCGGCTGCCATCTCCTTCTCTTGTTCGAAAATTTCTGAAAGGTTGTTTCTAGATTGTTGTAATTTAGCTTCTCTTAATTTTCTCTTCAGAGTCCTTTCAGGTTCTGGATCAATTTCAACAAGAGTGCCCTTATCCTTGTTCCTGCTCATATGAAAGAGAAGAAAACAAGAAAAGAAGAAGAATCCTCTATGTCACAGTATAGAGATTCCTTTATGTTAGTAGAAAAAGAAGGGGTAGAAGAATGAAGAATGGATTCGGATTTATGGATGAAGAGAGGTGAAGAGAAGTGTTAGTAAACAAATAATTAAATAGAAGAAGAAAAAAGGAGGGAGAATTCGAAAATAATTTTGAAAAGGAAGTAGTGATTTTCGAGAATTGGATAAGAGATAAGATTAAATTTAAATTAAGAATAATTAAATTAATTAAAAAGAATTTTGAAAAAGGATGAGATATTTTCGAAATTAGAAGAGGGAGAATTAGTTAGGTGGTTTTGAAAAAGATAAGAAACAAACAAAAAGTTAGTTAGTTGGTTGAAAAAAGATTTGAAATCAAAATTTAAAAAGATAAGAAGATAAGAAGTTAGATAAGATATTTTGAAATCAAATTTTGAAAAATATAAAATTTTGAAAAGGATAAGATAAAAGTTTTAAGAAAAAGATATTTTGAAAAAGATTTAATTTTTAAAAAGACTTAACTAACAAGAAACTACAAGATAAGATTCTAGAATTTAAAGATTGAACCTTTCTTAACAAGAAAGTAACAAACTTCAAATTTTTGAACCAATCACATTAATTGTTAGCTAATTTTCGAAAATTAGATATAAAAGATAAGAAAAAGATTTTTGAAAAATATTTTTTTTTAAATTTTCAAAAATAATAAAAAAAATGAAAAAGATATGATTTTTGAAAAAGATTTTGAAAAGATAAGATTTTTAAAATTGAAATTTTGACTTGACTAGTAAGAAACAACTAATTTTTAAAAAAATTTTTGACTTGGTCAACTCAAATTTTCGAAAATTTGGAGAAAAATAAGGAAAATATATATATATATATATTTTTTTTTATTTTTGAATTTCTAATGATGAGAGAGAAAAACACAAAAATGACCCAAAACATGAAAATTTTGGATCAAAATACAAGATGCATGCAAGAACACTATGAATGTCAAGATGAACACCAAGAACAGTTTGAAGATCATGATGAACATCAAGAACACAATTTTGAAAAAATTTTTGATGCAAAGAAAACATGCAAGACACCAAACTTAGAAATCTTTAATGCATGGACTCTAACAAACGAAAAATGCATATGAAAAACAACAAACAACACAAAACAAGAAAACATCAAGATCAAACAAGAGGACTTATCAAGAACAACTTGAAGATCATGAAGAACACTATGAATGCATGGGATTTTCGAAAAAAAAGCAAGAAAAATTTTTAAAGCATGCAATTGACACCAAACTAAAAAATTGACTCAAGATGATTTTATGAATTTTTTTGAATTTTTATTAATTTTTTCGAAAATAAAGTTTAGAAAAACGAAAAATAAAAGAAAAATTTTGAAAAAGATTTTTGAAAAGAAAATTACCTAATCTGAGCAACAAGATGAACCGTCAGTTGTCCATACTCGAACAATCCCCGGCAACGGCGCCAAAAACTTGGTGTTGTTGCCGGATTAAAACTTGGCACCATTGTGGTCTGGAAACAATTGTGAAATTGTTGTTCGAAATTGATTGTTCCCCGGCAACGGCGCCAAAAACTTGGTGGACGAAATTGTGATCCATGTTCTAACTATTTTGAGATGAAGTCTTTTATTATGGCACTGGTTGAATCCACAACTCCGTTCAACTAACCAGCAAGTGTACTGGGTCGTCCAAGTAATAAACCTTACGTGAGTAAGGGTCGATCCCACAGAGATTGTTGGTATGAAGCAAGCTATGGTCACCTTGCAAATCTCAGTTAGGCAGATTAAATTGGTTTATGGGTTCGGAAATTAATAATAAGAAATAGATGAAATAATAAAAGGGATAGAACACTTATGCAGATTCATTGGTGGAATTTCAGATAAGCATATGGAGATACTGTAAGGCTCAAGGACGCCTGCCCTCCTACTTGCTTCAACTCAATCCTTCTTACTCCTTTCCATGGCAAGCTGTATGTAGGGCATCACCGTTGTCAATGGCTACATCCCATCCTCTCAGTGAAAATGGTCCTCTGCGGCTGTCACTCGCATGGCTAATCATCTGTCGGTTCTCAATCAGGTTGGAATAGAATCCATTGATTCTTTTGCGCTTGTCATCACGCCCAGCCTTCAGGAGTTTGAAGCTCGTCACAGTCATTCAATCCCAGAATCCTACTCGGAATACCATAGACAAGGTTTAGACTTTCCGGATCCTCATGAATGCCGCCATCTATCTAACTTATACCACGAAGATTCTGTTGGAGAATCTAAGAGATACGCATTCAAGCTCTGTTGCATGTAGAACGGATGTGGTTGTCAATCACGTGCGTTCATAAGTGAGAATGATGATGAGGGTTATCTAATCATCACATTCATCATGTTCTTGGGTGCGAATGAATATCTTGGAATAAGAATAAGAGAGAATTGAATAAAAGAAAATAGAACTGCATTAATACTTGAGGTACAGCAGAGCTCCACACCCTTAATCTATGGTGTGCAGAAACTCCACCGTTGAAAATACATAAGTAAAAGGTTCAGGCATGGCCGAATGGCCAGCCCCCTAAAACGTGATCAATAGCCTCTTAGGATGAAGAATAAAACAAAACTGAGACCAAAGATGTCTAATACATTAGTAAATCATCCTATTTATAATAAACTAGCTCCTAGGGTTTACATGAGTAAGTAATTGATGCATAAATCCACTTCCGGGGCCCACTTGGTGTATGCTTGGGCTGAGCTTGATCAATCCACGAGCTGAGGCATCTCTTGGAGTTGAACTCCGAGTTATGACATGTTTTGGGCGTTCAACTCCGGATCATGACGTTTTTCTGGCGTTTAACTCCAGACAGCAGCATGAACTTGGCGTTTAACGCCAAGTTACGTCGTCAATTTCCGAATAAAGTATCGACTATTATATATTGCTGGAAAGCCCTAGATGTCTACTTTCCAACGCCGTTGAGAGCGCGCCAATTGGAGTTCTGTAGCTCCAGAAAATCCATTTCGAGTGCAGGGAGGTCAGAATCCAACAGCATCAGCAGTCCTTTTGTCAGCCTTTTTCAGAGTTTTGCTCAAATCCCTTAATTTCAGTCAGAAATTACCTGAAATTACAGAAAAACACACAAACTCATAGTAAAGTCCAGAAATGTGAATTTAACATAAAAACTAGTGAAAACATCCCTAAAAGTAGCTTGAACTTACTAAAAACTACCTAAAAACAATGCCAAAAAGCGTATAAATTATCCGCTCATCAATCATCAACCTAAAGAAAACATAGACTAACACTGGAAAATAAAATTGGAAAGTAATTAATATAGATAAATAAGATTTGGTTGCCTCCCAATAAGTGCTTCTTTAATGTTAATAGCTTGACCGGAAGGTCTTACAGAGCTTCACAGATGCTCAGATCATGATTGTGGCCTCCCAACACCAAACTTAGAGTTCGAGTGTGGGGGCTCTGCTTGACTCTATATGGAGAGAATTGGATGAAGCTTTTCATGCTTCTTCTCCATGTTTATAGAAGAAGATCCTTGAGCCTTAAACACAAGGTAGTCCTCATTCAATTGAAGGACTAACTCTCCTCTATCCACATCAATCACAGCCCTTGCTGTGGCTAGGAAGGGTCTTCCAAAGATGATGAATTCATCCTCATCCTTCCTAGTGTCCAGGATTATGAAGTCAGCAGAGATGTAGAGGCTTTCAACCTTCACTAAGACATCCTCTACAAGTCCATAAGCTTGTTTCATTGATTTGTCTACCATCTCTAAGGAGATTTTTGTAGCTTGTACCTCAAACATCCCTAGTTTCTCCATTACAGAGAGTGGCATGAGGTTTATACCTAACCCCAGGTCACACAGAGCCTTCTCAAAGGTCATGGTGCCTATAGTATAATGTATTGAGAACTTTTCGGGATCCGGTTTCTTCTGAGGTATTTTCAGCTGAACCAATACATTCAGTTCATTGATGAGCAATGGAGGTTCATCCTCCCAAGTCTCATTACCAAATAACTTGGCATTCAGCTTCATGATTGCTCCTAGGTATTGAGCAACTTGCACTTCAATAATATTTTTCTCTTCTTCAGAGGAAGAATACTCATCAGAGCTCATGAATGGTAATAGAAGTTCAGTGAAATCTCTATGGTCTCTGTATGAGCCTTAGATTCCTTTGGTTTCCCATTAGGGAACTTCTTAGTGGTCAGTGGACGTCCAGTAAGGTCTTCCTCACTGGAGATCACTGCCTCTTCCTCCTCTATAAGTTCGGCCATTTTGGTTATATTGATGGCCTTGCACTCTCTCTTTGGATTCTCTTCTGTATTGCTTGGGAGAGTACTAGGAGGAATTTCAGTAACTCTTTTACTCAGCTGACCCACTTGTGCCTCCAAATTTCTGATGGAGGACCTTCTTTCAGTCATAAAACTAAGAGTGGCCTTAGATAGATCAGAGACTATGTTTGCTAAGCCAGAAGGGCTCTGCTCAGAATTCTCTGTCTGTTGCTGAGAAGATGATGAAAAAGCTTGCTATTGCCAAACTTATTTCCCCCACCATTATTGTTGTTGAAGCCTTGTTGAGGCTTCTGTTGATCCTTCCATGAGAAGTTATGATGATTTCTTCATGAAGGATTGTAGGTGTTTTCATAAGGTTCTCCCATGTAATTCACTTCTTCCATTGTAGGATTCTCAGGGTCATAAGCTTCTCCTTCAGAGGAGGCTTCTTTAGCATTGTCGGATGTAACTTGCAATCCAGTCAGATTCTGAGAAATCATATTGACTTACTGAGTCAATATTTTGTTTTGAGCCAATATGGCATTCAGAGTATCAATTTCAATAACTCTTTCTTCTAAGTCATCCCATTATTCACAGGATTTCTTTCAGAAGTGTACATGAACTGGTTATTTGCAACCATCTCAATGAGTTCCAAGGCTTCTGCAGGTGTTTTCAGATGAAGAGATCTACCAGAAGATTTAAATGGTTATGAGGTTTTGATAATTAAAAGATAAATAAAACATAAAATACAATAAAGATACTTATGTAATCCATTGGTGGGAATTTCAGATAAGCGTTAGGAGATGCTTTGTTGCTTCTGAACCTCTGCTTTCCTATTGTCTTCATCTAATCATGCGTGCTCCCTTCCATGGCAAGCTGTATGTTGGTGGATCACCGTTGTCAATGGCTACCATCCGTCCTCTCAGTGAAAATGGTCTAGGTACATTTTCGCACGGCTAATCATCTATCGGTTCTCACTTGTGTCGGAATAGGATCTCTTTATTCTCTTGTACACTGTCACTGTGTCCAACATTCGTGAGTTTAAAGCTCGTCACAGTCATCCCTTCCCCGATCCTACTTGGAATACCACAGACAAGGTTTAGACTTTCTGGATCTCAGGAATGCTGCCAATTGGTTCTAGCCTATACCACGAAGGTTTTAACCTCACGGACTCGAATGCTCTATTGTCAGCAGAGGCAAGTCAAATCCGTGGATCAGAGGCCCAAGAGATTATACTCCAGCTGTCGTCTAATGACTACGTTGAACATCATGTGGACCGCTTGTGGTTGTCAGGCATGCAGATCTTGGCTAAGCGAGTAACGAAGATAGTAGGTGATTGTCATGGGTCAATCCTTCATTCTGACTTAACTGAATTAAGTACGAGAGTGTATCTTGGAGAAGAAGTAGGCATGAATTGAAAGAAAAACAATAATAATTGCATTAATTCATGAAGAACAGCAGAGCTCCGCACCTTAATCTATGAGGTGTAGAAACTCCACCGTTGGAAAATACATAAGAGAGAAAGGTCTAGGCATGGCCGAATGGCCAGCCTCCCTCAAAGTGATCAAAAGATCAAAAAATGATCAAAAGATGAAATACAATAGTCAAAAGTGCTATTTATACTAAACTACTTATTAGGGATTACAGAAAATAAGTAACTAAGTGCAGATAGTGCAAAAATCCACTTCTAGGGCCCACTTGGTGTGTGTTTGGACTGAGCTTTGAAGCTTTCATGTGCATAGGCCATTCTTGGAGTTAAACGCTAGCTTGGATGCTAGTTTGGACGTTTAACTCCAGTTCTGTTGCTAGTTCTAGCATTTTATGCCAGAAAAGGGTCTCTGGTGGGCGTTTGGACGCCAGTTTGGGCCATCAAATCTCGAGAAAAGTTTGGACTATTATACATTTCTGAAAAGCCCAAGATGTCTACTTTCCAACGCAGTTGCAAGAGCGCCAATTGGGCTTCTGTAGCTCCAGAAAATCTACTTCGAGTGCAGGAGGGTCAGAATCCAACAGTATCTGCAGTCCTTTCTCAGCCTCTAAATCAGACTTTCGCTCAGGTCCCTCAATTTCAACCAGAAAATATCTGAAATTACAGAAAAATACAAACACTTATAGTAAAGTCCAGAAATGTGATTTTTGCATAAAAACTAATAAAAATATACTAAAAAGTAACTAAAACATACTAAAAACTATGTAAAAACAATGCCAAAAAGCGTATAAATTATCCGCTCATCATCTTTATCAATGAAAAACCTGTCATGGCTATGATCGACATTGGTGCTACACACAACTTCATCACGCCTGATGAAGCAAAGAGGCTTGGGTTGAAAATCACCGAAAAGAAGGGCTGGTTCAAACCCGTGAATACCAAGGGTGAACCCCTTAAGGAAGTAGCAAAAGGGGTTGAGATGACCCTTGGTTCTTTGAAGGGCCTTATGGATTTCTCAGTAGCACCCATGGACGATTTTAAAATAGTCATCGGGCTCGATTTGCAAAGGAAGGCAAATATAATACCTATGCCATACTACGACGTAGTATGTGTCATGGAGAAAGGGTCTCCATGCATGGTCTCTACAGTCTCTAAAGTTGGCGGACCACCGATACTGTCTGCTATGCAACTCAAGAAAGGGTTAGAAGAGAGAGATTACATATTTGGCTCTATTACAAGAGGAGTCAACATCTGAAAGAGAAGACGTTCCTCCCAAAATCAAGGAAGTCCTTGAAAAAAATAAGGATGTGATGCCTCCCGAGTTGCCATAACAACTACCACCTAGGAGAAATGTGGACCACAAGATTGAATTGGAGTCAGGAGCAAAGCCGCCCACCTCAACACCTTATAGGATGGCACCGTGATGGCTTGCATCATCTACCCTTTTTTCTTGCATAAAAAGGACCATAAAAGAGGCATAATCTCATTTGATCATTGCAATACATGCCTTTATTGATGAATATCATATTACATTGCTTTGAAATGAGTTTGTGCTGAATTTAAGGAGAAAAAGACATCAAAAATAGGAAGAAAACAACAAAACAAGTGGGGCGTGTGAAGCAGGCGTGCCACTTGGAACAAACGTCACAAAATTTCATTGGCGTGGCATGACAGAAGCTGGGCGTGGCACTGATAAACGGAATTTAACATGCCGAATTAGAATTCAAAGATGCATATGATCGTGAGTATAGTCTAATCGACACTTAAATTTCGTACCAAACAATCCTACAATCTATATCCGAGAGTACAAGTCTCCCGAGTCGTCCTCCCTTGGAATTGCCAAAGTGTGCATCTTATTGATTAGAAAGCTTTGTTGGAATTCTTTGAAGGTTTTAGCAAAGTAATATGAAACAAACAATCAATCATTAAAAGACTTGGCTTAGGGTTGGCATTAGAATTTCTATCCTTATAGTTTATTCAATGATGACGACAATTAGGCCTTGCCTCATTTAGTTATCCCCTAGGTATAGAGGAAAGTCAAATGAAGATAATCAACTTGAGTCACAAGTCCTAGCTTCACTTTATTGGAATCTAGCTTTAGTGCACTCCAAGTCAATTAGCAATCCCTAATTTCAAATCAACAATTGACATAACTATACAACTTCTTCTAATGGCCCAACCCTATGCCAAGTGAAATATTTCTACTCCATAACTAGTGTTGACATTTTATCAAACATGTGATGAGCAAGAAAGAAAGTCATAGTAAAATGAGAAGAAAAGTGGAATTAAAAGTATTGCAACACAAGGAACTAACAACAAGTATCAAAGAGCAACAATGAAAATCAAATTCTCAAAGTATTGATGAAATCCAAAATTACAAAGTTGAATTCTAGATCTATGAGAATTGAGCAATTACAATTACTACTCGAAATTGGAGAAGAAAATCTATGACATGAACAAAGTGAAGTGAGAATTGTAATGGATCTCACCAAAAAGTGATTGAAAATTCAGAAATTGGATGAAGATGAACCCTAGTGAAAGCTTGAAATCTCTCTCTCCTTCTCCAAAAGTGTGACTCACTAACCTCCCAAAATATCTAAAATCTAGAAAATGAACTAAAAAAAAGTCCTTAACCCTTGCTCCTTTGGTCTTCTTAAACTTTTCCCGCCAAGGCATTTCCCAAAGTGGGAGTTCCCAACTGCTTCCACGCCTAAGTCACGTGACTTCTTAAAAAAATCATATTCGAACATCGGCGCGCACGCGCAAGGTGCGCGCGCGCGCCACCATCTTGTAATATGCGCGGAGGCGTGATGTATGCGTGCGTGCCCATGAAGATCGTGGCTTAGCCGCTACACAAGTCAGCTCGCGGCTTGGCTCTCAGCTTCAACTTCTAGCTGCTCTATCCACGCGGACGCGTCAAGTGCGCGCACGCGCCCATGCTGAGATCTCCAAGACTCAATTCTCATGCTCCCTTCCTTTGCACCCATTCTCCTTCTCTCTTCCGGTCCATCCATGCCCTATATTCTGAAATCACTTAACACACGAGTCACGGCATCGAATGGCATCAAGAGAAGATTAGAAATGTATATATTTTAGTGCAAAAATAAGCATGTTTTCCTCCATGGGGCAGAACTAGGAAAGGAACACAAAATCCTGTATTTTCATATAGAAAGTATGTGGAATCATTGATAAAACCCCTGAAATCAACACAAGATAAACCCTCAAAATGGGGTTTATCAACCTCCCCACACTTAGATTCTAGCATGTCCTCATGCTTAGAGAAATGCAAAAGGAACACAGAAGACCGAGGGGTCACAAAAGTATAAAACTCATGAGGAGCAACCTAGTTATATGAATGCAACTATGACTAATGCTATTATCTACTTGGTTAGGAACAAATCAACCTTCCCATGATATATGCGAGCATATGGGACACGACGGTGGTCAATGTATGTGACTTGCCCATTTTTAAGCATCAAATGCGATATATGCAATTGCATGAGGAATGCTTGTGAGAGCCGGGAATCAATGAATTGAGCATCGAACCCTCACCGGAAGTGCTTACACTCTAGCCACTCGGTGTTTGGGGTTGATTCACTCAATTCTCCCCTAATCATGCTTTTCAAGATTTGTTTTTCTTCTAACAATCAACAATTATTCAATGCATGCATACAATTATCATGAGGTCTTTTCTTTAGGTTGTAATGGGCTAGGGTTGAGGTAGGATGCATATTTGGTCAAGTGAGCTTGAGATTTGAATCTTCGATAGGCTTAGACTCCCCATCTAACCTACGACATCCTATACAATTAAGTTCTAACCTAACTACCCATTTTTTTCACCTTTCCGCATACTCATGCATTCCCTTTTCATTTCACAACACATATGCATTGACTTTCATTGAGCATTGCTTTGGGGCATTTTGTCCCCTTTTTCTATTTCTTTCTTTTTCTATATACATTTTTTTCTTTTCTTTTCTTTTTTTCTTTTTCACTTTTTATTTCTTTTTCTTTTCATTTCTTTTCATTTTCTTTCAAACTATACATAAGAACATCAATGCATAAGGTTTTACAATTGATCAATACATGAGCATGTACCCAATTTCCAATAATTTCAAAAAAAATACAAAACTACCCTTTGATTCGCCCAATGTCCCAAGGTTCCCACACTCGAATGATACTCATACACACTAGCCTAAGCTAATCAAAGATCCAAATCAAGGACATTCATTGTTTTTCACTTTACGGTTTGTAATGTGCTAAATTAAGAACAAAGTGGGTTAATTGTAGGCTCAACTTTGGCTAACAAAGGAAGATCAAGGGCAAGGCCATTTGGGTAAGTGGGCTAATGAAATGATGGCCTCAATCATATAAATGCATGAATACACAGAATACTGGACACAAAGAATCAAACAAATCAAGGATTACAATCATAGAAAGAGAACAATGCACACAAGAAGGAGAATAAATGGTTATAAGATGTAACCACGCAATTAGGCTCAAAACTCACTAGCTTGAGTTCTTAACTCAAAATCCATGTTCCAAAATATAATTCTTCATGCAAATTTGGCATCAAAGTATTTAAAATTGGCAATACCACGGTTGCCCCAAAGTGTTGGTTTCCTAAGAAAGAGTTTCATTTTCTAACCAAGTAGACTTATCATGCGAATGGTGTCAACTAAAACCTAATCATGCAACCTATCCTAATTACAATGGAGTTCAAGGAACAAAATTTATTTGGATGTTACCTACGAAGATCGGTCGGCCGACCTCCCCACACTTAAAACTTAGCACGGTCCTCCGTGCTATAGGTTAGGCGCAATGGTTGGTCGAGTCCCGAGTGTCCCACATCTCCAATGTCATCGCTATCTCCGCTTGAAGTTGCGGTGGATGTAGAGATGGCTGGTTCCTCCATAGGTGGGGTGACTAAGCTTAGAAGTTTCTTCACATGAGCATATCGGCGTTGGTTACGCCTCTCATAACGGTCCAATTTCTTGTGAAGGTCTTCAAGGCGTTGGGTGGCTGATTTTTGTGGTGTAGATGATGTAGTAGTGTTGCGAGTTGGTGTGGGTAGTCCAATGTCCTTGGTGATTTCCGGAGGCTTGAGGCACCGCTTGGTCGGAATGACATCGCCCTCGACCGGAATTGAGGTTCTCCTATCCTTAGCCTCTCGGTTGACGCCGGCCTTTGCGACTAATTCGGTCACCATAGCGGGGAACGGCAGATTTCCCGTGGCATGAATGCGCCCCATGGATTGGCGAATGGCATGCGAAATGTCGACCGGTTTCTCGGTTAAGATGCACCATATCAATAAGGCAAGCTCGGCAGTAATGGATGACCCATGTGTGCTTGGGAGCACGTAGTGAGCAAGAATTTGGGCCCATGCCGTGGCTTCTTGAGTGAGGTGGCGGACATCTAAACCCTTTGGTCTCTGCTTTATGGTCCCCCGAATCCAATATGCGTCGGGTAAAGCAATGACGCGGAGGATCGCGCTCCAATCGAATGCACGGTCATCGCATGTAGCCAAGACCTCTTGGTAGGCATCATAACCTTTTGTCAACGGCCCGATCCCAAGGACTTCTCGGATGGTATCCACTGTGACCGACACTTGCTTTCGGCGCACAAATATTGATGTGAGAAGGGGTGAGTGGTAGTTGTAGTAGAATTCCACCACCCACGAGAGATTGGCCTCCTTTGGTTGCCTCAAGAGGAACCCCCATTGCCTCTGGTCAATGTGTGGCATCACAATCGGATTGAGGTGAGCCGGTAGGACTAGAAGGGGCTCCGGGTGATAATTCCTTTCAATCATTCTTGAGTAAACAAGTTCGCAGTAACGGTTGGGGAACTTTTTGAATCCTTTGGAGGGTTGTCCTTCTCTAGAACATCAACGGGGCCCTTAGTCTTCTTTAAGAGTGGCTTGGCCGTTAGGTCTTGGCGCGCTTTATTGGAAGCTGGCTTCTTGGGGGTTTTCCCTTTGTCCTTTTTGATGACCATCCTGTGAAAGCAAAGAAAGGGAAAACATCAAACCCAAAGAAGTGGAAGGAAATGCGATTATTCAATGAAAAGTTATGCCATAGAATATCGGTATCATGTTTACATGACAGCTGCAACATGTAACTAAGACAACATGTGAAGAGCAAGGCAAATCATTTTCATGTGGTACAAAGGTAGTTTAAGCATGCAAGTAAGAAGCATGAGAAGCATATACCTTTAAGGACCACAACTGGAAAGCAAGTTAAGAAAATGTGAGTGAATGGATTGGAGAAAGTGGGGATGCACGCAAAAGTGATAAGTTGAGAGGCAATTTAGTCAAAGTGGGCTCAAAACTCAAGTATGCCTTTCGTCGAACACTTGGCATGCATCCTTTTGTAGTATGTGATTAGAAGATGGTGCAAGCAATGTAACAGTCCACAATCCAATATTAATGATTACAGTGCACAGTGATTGTAAGAAAAGCAAGCAACACAACTCATCTACTAATACAAGTGAAGTGGAGACCCAAATGCCCATGAAGAGTTAAATTGAAAGAGAGAGACACAAAAACATCCTAAAGAAGTAACTAAAAATAAAAAAAGGGTGGAGAAAAAGAAAGAAGCTACCTAAAAAAAGTGAAACTAAATGATGAAGAATCAAAAGAGATGGTTGGGGTAAGAAGGTAGCTTAGTATAGTACCTTGTGAGATGGAGAAGGATATGGAAGAAGAAGTTGTAGAGTGGGTTGATGGAGAGTGGAGAGCTAATGTGGGGCCAACGGAGGTGGGTGGTAGAAGGTGGTTGAGAAGAGGGAGTGGTGGTGGGTGGATGGGTTGTAGAAGGGATGAGAAGAGGAAGGAAAAGTGGAATGAGAATGAAGGGGTAAGTGTGCCCCTTCTTAAGTTGGCGCCGATCACCCGCGCGTGCGCGCATGGTGCGCGCTCGCGCAGGGAAGCGAAGTGGAGTGGGGGCGCGCGCTCGCACCTTGCGCGTGCGTGCCCATGCACTTAGGCTGGCAGCATAGGGGTGGCATAGAGGTGGCATAACTCTCTGGATGCAGTACCAGAAGTTGGCTACAGGGCTGTTGGCGCGCGCGCGCACTATGCGTGCACGCGTCAACGTGGTTATGCCCCAGGCATGAGAAGGGCCTGGGGTGGGCCCAACTCTCTGTGGAGTGGCCTAGAGGAGAGTGCAGAATCAAGGGGCGCATGCGCGACTAAGGCGCGCGCGCGCATCTCGTGCTCGCAGTGTATGGACGCGTGCGCGCCAGGTGCACGCACGCGGCAGAAGTGTTGGGCCGGTGGCTTAGTACGGGCCTGAGAGTGGCTTAACTCTCTGGAATATGAATCAGGAGTGCAACAAGGTGATCGACGCGGACGCGCACGGCACGCTAGCGCGTCAATCTGCAGATTTCGCTCAAGCGCGCGGACGCGTCAAGTGCGCGCGCGCGCGAGTGTCCTATGCTTCAGGCATAGTGCTGGCATGGTGTGGGCGCAACTCTCGGGTAAATGTATGGAGGGGTGTTTTTCGCAATCCACGTGTCCGCGCACGGTGCGCGTCCGCGTGGATGATCGTCGAATGCCTCAAGGGCGCGTACGCGCCAGGTGCGCGCACGCGCAGAAGGGTGCCTTTTCCAAATTTGCATGTTTTTGCACCACCTATAACATTTCAACCCCCCCCCCCAAACAGCCACTTAAACACTATAGCAGGGCTTTTTACCCTGATAAACTACCAATGAACTCAACAAATGAAGGAGAATTGAAATTGAAATCTAGCTAACAAACATGAAGTCAAGTGTTAAGCAAGTGTCAATCAAAGAATGATGCAATGACTATGTACAAAGGGAGATCTTACCATGGTGGGGTGTCTCCCACCTAGCACTTTTGTTTAACGTCCTTAAGTTGGACTTTCCATAGCTCAAAGTTCTTGTTCAAGAAGTGCATCCCTTAAGAGAAACACTTCAAATTCCTTGGAGTTCTTTCTTTGCTCACCATGATATAATTTGAGACGGTGCCCATTTACCTTGAAAATGTCCGGACTTGATGGGTGGCGCAAGTGGTAGACCCCATAAGGTTCTACTTTCTCCACTTGGTAGGGTCCGTCCCACCTTGATCTAAGCTTTCCGGGTAGTAATCTCAACCTTGAGTTGTAGAGAAGGACTAGTTCACCGGGTCGGAATTCTCTTCTCCTAATGTTCTTGTCATGGATGGCTTTCATCTTTTCCTTGTAAAGTCTAGAGTTGTCATAAGCTTCTAATCTCAAGCATTCCAATTCCGCCAATTGAAGCTTTCTCTCTACTCCGGCTCCACCCAAGCTCATATTACATTCCTTTATGGCCCAATAAGCTTTGTGTTCAATCTCTACCGGTAAGTGGCATGCTTTACCATATACAAGCCTAAAGGGACTCATGCCAATAGGTGTCTTGTAAGCCGTGCGATAGGCTCAAAGTGCATCGGAGAGTTTAGTGCTCCAATCCTTCCTATTCGGCTTCACAATCCTTTCCAACACATGTTTGATTTCCCGGTTAGAAACTTCGGCTTGGCCATTTGTCTGAGGGTGGTAGGCCGTGGCGACTTTGTGTATGATGCCATATTTTCTCATGAGGCTTTCCATTTTTTTGTTGCAAAAGTGGGATCCTTGGTCACTTATGATTGCTCTTGGGGAGCCAAAGCGACAAATGATATTGTTCCTCACAAAAGAATAAACAACATGAGCGTCATCTGTTCGGGTGGGAATTGCCTCCACCCATTTTGACACATAATCAACGGCTAACAAGATGTAGAGAAAGCCATTAGAATTTGAAAATGGTCCCATGAAGTCGATTCCTCATACGTCAAAGATTTCACAAAAAAGCATATTTTGTTGGGGAATTTCGTCCTTCTTGGAAATATTTCCAAACCGAATGCATTGGGGGCAAGATTTGCAATAGAGAGAAGCATCTTTGAGAAGGGTTGGCCACCAAAATCCGCAATCAAGGACCTTTCTTGCCGTTCTTTGGGGGCCGTAGTGGCCACCTCCTTCGGAAGCATGGCAAGCGTCCAAGATTGCTTGGAATTCGGTTTGAGGTATGCACCGTCGCACTATTTGGTCCGCTCCACACCTCCACAAATAGGGATTGTCCCAAACATAGTATTTGGATTCGCTTTTCAGCTTATCATCTTGGTGTTTGTTGAGATTGGGAGGGAATGTGCGTGAAACCAAATAGTTTGCTATTGGGGCATACCAAGGAACCACTTCCGAGATTGCGTGCAAGGTATCTAAAGGAAAGGAGTCATTGATAGGAGTGGTGTTGCCTTTTGTGTGTTCGAGGCGACTTAGATGGTCCGCCACTAGGTTTTGGGAACCACTCCTATCTTTGATCTCCAAGTCAAATTCTTGTAACAAAAGCACCCAACGAATTAATCTCAGTTTTGATTCCTTTTTGGCCAACAAGTACTTTAGTGCCGCGTGATCCGAGTACACTACAACCTTGGAACCAAGAAGATAGACTCGGAACTTGTCCAAAGCGAAAACAATAGCTAGGAGTTCCTTTTCGGTAGTAGTGTAGATAGATTGGGCTCCGTCTAGGGTTTTGGAAGCATAAGCTATGATATAGGAGATCTTACCCTCGCGTTGTGCTAACGCGGCTCCTATCGCATAATTTGAAGCATCACACATGATTTCAAATGGTTGAGTCCAATTTGGTCCTCGCACAATAGGGGCTTGTGTCAATGCAACTTTAAGCTTGTCATATGCTTTCATACATTCCTTGCTTAGCTCAAATTCCGTGTCCTTTTGTAGTAGTCGAGAGAGAGGTAAGGCCACCTTGCTAAAGTCTTTGATGAATCTCTGGTAGAATCCTGCATGTCCAAGAAAAGAGCGGACTTCCCTCTCGGAGGAGGGGTAAGGTAAACTAGATATGACATTTATTTTTGTCGGATCTACGGAGATGCCTTCTTTTGAGACTATGTGTCCCAAAACAATGCCTTGTTTGACCATGAAATGACATTTTTCAAAATTTAAGACAAGGTTTGTTTTGGTGCATCTCTCTAAGACTTTTTCAAGGTTGCCTAGGCAATGCTCAAATGAATCACCATACACACTAAAGTCGTCCATGAAAACTTCCATGGATTGCTCTAGAAAGTCCGCAAATAAGCTCATCATGCATCTTTGAAACGTTGCCGGTGCATTGCATAGGCCAAACGGCATACGCTTGTAAGCATACGTTCCAAAGGGGCAAGTAAATGTGGTTTTTTCTTGGTCCTCTAGAGCAATATGAATTTGGAAGTATCCGGAATAACCATCAAGAAAGCAATAATATGATTTACCGGCTAATCGATCAAGCATTTGATCAATGAATGGTAGTGAAAAATGATCTTTTCTTGTGGCCGCATTCAACCTTCGGTAGTCTATGCATACTCTCCAAGAATTTTGCACTCTTGTTGCTATAAGTTCACCACTTTCGTTTTTGATTGTTGTCACCCCGGACTTCTTTGGCACTACTTGGACCGGGCTTACCCATTCACTATCCAAGATAGGATAGATGATGTCCGCTTCAAGTAGCTTAGTGACTTCTTTCTTTACTACCTCAAGAATGGTTGGATTAAGTCTCCTTTGAGGTTGTCGGACCGGTCTTGCTCCTTCTTCAAGAAATATGCGGTGCTCGCATACTTGGGGGCTTATTCCCACTAGATCCGCCAAACTCCACCCAATTGCCCTTTTGTTTTTCCTCAATACATCTAGCAATTTTTCTTCTTGTTGAGGAGTTAACTCGTTTGCAATTATCACGGGGAACTTTTGGGCTTCATCAAGATATGAGTACCTCAAGTGGGGTGGTAGTGGCTTCAATTCCATCTTTTTGTCATTCTTTGAAGTTTGAGTTTCCGGATGGTTTGCATGGTGTGTGGTGTTTAGTTCGCTTGGACCTTCATTTGCTTCTTCAATCATGTACTTCTCATCTAACTTTACAAGGTGCACTTCGGCAACCATGTTATCAATTGGGTCACACCAAAATAGAGAGTGATTCTCCGGTGGATGCTTCATTGCTTCTTCTAGGCTAAAACTCACAATTCTCCCATCTATTTCAAATGAGTAGGTCCCCGAGTAGGCATCTAGCTTGAATCTAGAAGTTCTCAAAAATGGTCTTCCAAGGAGGATAGATGATGCTCTCTCGGTTTCGCTTGATGGCATTTCAAGGACATAAAAGTCAATCGGAAACACCAACCCTTTTATATTCACCAATACGTCTTCCGTAACACCCGTCACGGTTATTATGCTTTTATCCGCTAGGACAAATCTTGCCATCGACCTTTTTAGTGGTGGCAACTTCAATACCCGGTAGACGGAGAGTGGCATGATGCTAACATATGCTCCGAGGTCACACATACAATCTATAACATGAACTCCATTAACGGTGCAAGTGACCATACAAGGGCCCGGATCATCACACTTCTCGGGCAATGCTCCCATTAAAGCAGAAATAGAACTCCCCAATGGGATGGTTTCCAATTCAAGAATCCTATCCTTGTTCATGCATAGATCTTTAAGAAATTTTGCATATCTAGGAACTTGATGGATAGCATCAAAGAGGGGGATGGTTACCTCAACTTTCTTGAACATTTCTACCATTTTGGGGTCGAGTTCCATGCGCTTTCTAGCTTTCTTTGCAAGTGTTGGAAATGGGAGTGGTTGAGCAATTTCTTCTTCCAAGGTTCTCTTGGCCTTGGTTGTCTCCCTTGTTGGTTGGGCTTCATCCTCAACTATGACTTGTGGTGTCTCTTCTTCCACTACCTCTTCTATATCTATCCTCTCCTCCTCTTGGGTGGTTGTGATAGGGTTTGAGTCCTTTGTTTCCTTCTCTTTTAGTTGTGTTCCGGATCTAAGGGTGATGGCATTGATACTCCCCTTTGGATTTGGTTGAGGTTGAGAGGGAATGACACTTTGGATTGGGGGTTGAGGAGTGGGATTTGATGGTGTATCCATGCGTGCAAGAAGGGCTTGTAGTGTAGAGGTGAGGCCGGTGAGACCGGAAGCAAGTGTGTTTTGTAGTTCCTTTTGGCCTTGGATAATGGTCCGGAGTGTTTCGTCTTGGTTAGAGGGAGTGGTTGTATATGTGAGTTGAGGAGTTTGTGGTTGGTTGGGTGGTGGTCTTTGATGTGGTGGTTGGTATGTTTGGTAGTTTCTTTGTGGGTTTTGTTGGTTGTATGGTTGATTTTGTGAGTTATATGGTCGGTTTTGTGAGAAATTTTGTGAGTTGTTGCCCCACCTTTGACCTCCTCCATTGTTGTTGTTATCCCTATTCCTTTGTTGATGATTGTCTCTCCAATTTTGATTGTGGTATCCATTCCCTTGGTTGTAGCCTCCTCCTTGATAGGGGTGCCCTTGGTTAGGATTACCGCCTTGGTAGTACCCTTGATTGGGGCGGTCATAGAAATTATGGGTGGCCGCCAAGGTGTTATCTTCTTGAAGGCTTGGGCATTCATCCGTGTAGTGGGAATAGCAAGAACAAATGCCACATACTTTTTGAGGAACCAATTATTGGTTGTGTTGTTGAGGTGGTGGAGGGTGTTGTTGGTATGATTGAGGTTGTTGTGGTTGTTGTTGGTTCAATTGGAGTTGCCTCAAGATGGATGTCATCTCGCTCAAGGATTGAGTTAGAGCGGTGGTTTCACTACTAGTTGACACCTCATTCACGGTCCTTGGACGGTTGACTCTTCGTCTCATATGTTGATTGGATTCGGCTAAGTCAATGATAAGTTGCCATGCCTCCTCCGCTGTTTTATATTTGGACAAAGAACCATTGCTAGAAGTGTCCAAGAGAGTTCTATCTTGCTCTCGCATCCCTTAACATATGTATCCAAGCAATACTTGAGTGTCGATCATGTGATTAGGGCATGCGTCTAGTAGCTTGCGAAACCGTTCCCAATACTCATAGAGTGGTTCCGTCTCACCTTGCACAATACAAGACATTTCCTTCCTTAGCCTATCCATCTTTTTCGGGGGCAAGAATTTTTCCAAGAATCCTCTTCTAAGTAGGTCCCAATCGGAGGTGACTTCACTAGATAGAGTGTAGAACCATTCTTTAGCCTTGTCCTCAAGGGAGAAAGGGAAAGCAAACAACCATATAGCAACTTCATCGGATCCTTCCTGTCTAGTAGTTGAGCATATGCGATGGAAGTCCTTGAGATGTCGAATAGGGTCTTGTGCGGGAAGTCCGTGAAACTTAGGTAAGAGGTTGATCAAAGCGGTCTTCAATTTAAAGTTTGCATTCAAGTTGGGGTGAGTTACATGAAGGGGTTGAAGGACATAATCCGGTGCACCCGCTTCCTTGATGGTAACTCTCCTCGGAGCATCCATGGTACTAGTATCTAAAACAAAAAAAGAATTGTTAGTGAGATTGATGGAAGTATGACTAATGCCTTCTTTGAGTGACGGTTCACTGTTCACTTTTAGTAAGGTGGTTGAGGTGGTGAAAACCTCTTCACCTTTTCCAAACTTTAGCCGCCTCCGAGCTTGTCTAATATGAAACAAAGTTCGTTCTATTTTCGGATCAAAAGGGACTAAGCTCGGATTCGGTTGTGAACGCGTCATGCAATGAAGGGGAAATGAAATTCATGGTAACGATGAGGGGGTTAGTCACTTGAACAATTTACAATGAAATGCAACTATGTACACTTATTCCAAAAAATAACATGGCACACTAAGCAAAATCCCCGGCAACGGCGCCATTTTGATAAACGAAATTTAACATGCCGAATTAGAATTCAAAGATGCATATGATCGTGAGTATAGTCTAATCGACACTTAAATTTCGTACCAAACAATCCTACAATCTATATCCGAGAGTACAAGTCTCCCGAGTCGTCCTCCCTTGGAATTGCCAAAGTGTGCATCTTATTGATTAGAAAGCTTTGTTGGAATTCTTTGAAGGTTTTAGCAAAGTAATATGAAACAAACAATCAATCATTAAAAGACTTGGCTTAGGGTTGGCATTAGAATTTCTATCCTTATAGTTTATTCAATGATGACGACAATTAGGCCTTGCCTCATTTAGTTATCCCCTAGGTATAGAGGAAAGTCAAATGAAGATAATCAACTTGAGTCACAAGTCCTAGCTTCACCTTATGGGAATCTAGCTTTAGTGCACTCCAAGTCAATTAGCAATCCCGAATTTCAAATCAACAATTGACACAACTATTCAACTTCTTCTAATGGCCCAACCCTATGCCAAGTGAAATATTTCTACTCCATAACTAGTGTTGACATTTTATTAAACATGTGATGAGCAAGAAAGAAAGTCATAGTAAAATGAGAAGAAAAGTGGAATTAAAAGTATTGCAACACAAGGAACTAACAACAAGTATCAAAGAGCAACAATAAAAATCAAATTCTCAAAGTATTGATGAAATCCAAAATTACAAAGTTGAATTCTAGATCTATGAGAATTGAGCAATTACAATTACTACTCGAAATTGGAGAAGAAAATCTATGACATGAACAAAGTGAAGTGAGAATTGTAATGGATCTCACCAAAAAGTGATTGAAAATTCAGAAATTGGATGAAGATGAACCCTAGTGAAAGCTTGAAATCTCTCTCTCCTTCTCCAAAAGTGTGACTCACTAACCTCCCAAAATATCTAAAATCTAGAAAATGAACTAAAAAAACTCCTTAACCCTTGCTCCTTTGGTTTTCTTAAGCTTTTCCCGCCAAGGCATTTCCCAAAGTGGGATTTCCCAACTGCTTCCACGCCTAAGTCACGTGACTTCTTAAAAAAATCATATTCGAACATCGGCGCGCACGCGCAAGGTTCGCCCGCGCGCCACCATCTTGTAATATGCGCGGAGGCGTGATGTACGCGTGCGCGCCCATGAAGATCGTGGCTTAGCCGCTACACAAGTTGGCTCGCGGCTTGGCTCTCAGCTTCAACTTCTAGCTGCTCTATCCATGCGGACGCGTCAAGTGCGCG
Source organism: Arachis stenosperma (assembly GCF_014773155.1). Taxonomy (NCBI): domain Eukaryota; kingdom Viridiplantae; phylum Streptophyta; class Magnoliopsida; order Fabales; family Fabaceae; genus Arachis; species Arachis stenosperma. The sequence continues at coordinate 63,340,312 of NC_080379.1, forward strand.
CACGTGCCCATGCTGAGATCTCCAAGACTCAATTCTCATGCTCCCTTCCTTTGCACCCATTCTCCTTCTCTCTTCCGGTCCATCCATGCCCTATATTCTGAAATCACTTAACACACGAGTCACGGCATCGAATGGCATCAAGAGAAGATTAGAAATGTATCTATTTTAGTGCAAAAATAAGCATGTTTTCCTCCATGGGGCAGAACTAGGAAAGGAACACAAAATCCTGTATTTTCATATAGAAAGATGTGGAATCATTGATAAAACCCCTGAAATCAACACAAGATAAACCATCAAAATGGGGTTTATCAACCTCCCCACACTTAGATTCTAGCATGTCCTCATGCTTAGAGAAATGCAAAAGGAACACAGAAGACTGAGGGGTCACAAAAGTATAAGACTCATGAGGTGCAACCTAGTTATATGAATGCAACTATGACTAATGCTATTATCTAATTGGTTAGGAACAAATCAACCTTCCCATGATATATGCGAGCATATGGGACACGACGGTGGTCAATGTATGTGACTTGCCCATTTTTAAGCATCAAATGTGATATATGCAATTGCATGAGGAATGCTTGTGAGAGCCGGGAATCAATGGATTGAGCATCGAACCCTCACCGGAAGTGTTTACACTCTAGCCACTCGGTGTTTGGGGTTGATTCACTCAATTCTCCCCTAATCATGCTTTCCAAGATTTGTTTTTCTTCTAACAATCAACAATTATTCAATGCATGCATACAATTATCATGAGGTCTTTTCTTTAGGTTGTAATGGGCTAGGGTTGAGGTAGGATGCATATTTGGTCAAGTGAGCTTGAGATTTGAATCTTCGATAGGCTTAGACTCCCCATCTAACCTACGACATCCTATACAATTAAGTTCTAACTTAACTACCCATTTTTTTCACCTTTCCGCATACTCATGCATTCCCTTTTCATTTCACAACACATATGCATTGACTTTCATTGAGCATTGCTTTGGGGCATTTTGTCCCCTTTTTCTATTTCTTTCTTTTTCTATATACATTTTTTTCTTTTCTTTTCTTTTTTTTCTTTTTCACTTTTTATTTCTTTTTTTTCATTTTTTTTCTTTTTCTTTCAAACTATACACAAGAACATCAATGCATAAGGTTTTACAATTGATCAATACATGAGCATGTACCCAATTTCCAATAATTTCAAAAAAAATACAAAACTACCCTTTGATTCGCCCAATGTCCCAAGGTTCCCACACTCGAATGATACTCATACACACTAGCCTAAGCTAATCAAAGATCCAAATCAAGGACATTCATTGTTTTTCGCTTTACGGTTTGTAATGTGCTAAATTAAGAACAAAGTGGGTTAATTGTAGGCTCAACTTTGGCTAAAAAAGGATGATCAAGGGCAAGGCCATTTGGGTAAGTGGGCTAATGAAATGATGGCCTCAATCATATAAATGCATGAATACACAGAATACTGGACACAAAGAATCAAACAAATCAAGGATTACAATCATAGAAAGAGAACAATGCACACAAGAAGGAGAATAAGTGGTTATAAGATGTAACCACGCAATTAGGCTCAAAACTCACTAGCTTGAGTTCTTAACTTAAAATCCATGTTCCAAAATATAATTCTTCATGCAAATTTGGCATCAAAGTATATAAAATTGGCAATACCACGGTTGCCCCAAAGTGTTGGTTTCCTAAGAAAGAGTTTCATTTTCCAACCAAGTAGACTTATCATGCGAATGGTGTCAACTAAAACCTAATCATGCAACCTATCCTAATTACAATGGAGTTCAAGGAACAAAATTTATTTGGATGTTACCTACGAAGATCGGTCGGCCGACCTCCCCACACTTAAAACTTAGCATGGTCCTCCGTGCTATAGGTTAGGCGCAATGGTTGGTCGAGTCCCGAGTGTCCCTCATCTCCAATGTCATCGCTATCTCCGCTTGAAGTTGCGGTGGATGTGGAGATGGCTGGTTCCTCCACAGGTGGGGTGACTAAGCTTAGAAGTTTCTTCACATGAGCATATCGGCGTTGGTTACGCCTCTCATAACGGTCCAATTTCTTGTGAAGGTCTTCAAGGCGTTGGGTGGCTGATTTTTGTGGTGTAGGTGATGTAGTAGTGTTGCGAGTTGGTGTGGGTAGTCCAATGTCCTTGGTGATTTCCGGAGGCTTGAGGCACCGCTTGGTCGGAATGACATCGCCCTCGACCGGAATTGAGGTTCTCCTATCCTTAGCCTCTCGGTTGACGCCGGCCTTTGCGACTAATTCGGTCACCATAGCGGGGAACGGCAGATTTCCCTTGGCATGAATGCACCCCATGGATTGGCGAATGGCATGCGAAATGTCGACCGGTTTCTCGGTTAAGATGCACCATATCAATAAGGCAAGCTCGGCAGTAATGGATGACCCATGTGTGCTTGGGAGCACGTAGTGAGCAAGAATTTGGGCCCATGCCGTGGCTTCTTGAGTGAGGTGGCGGACATCTAAACCCTTTGGTCTCTGCTTTATGGTCCCCCGAATCCAATATGCGTCGGGTAAAGCAATGACGTGGAGGATCGCGCTCCAATCGAATGCACGGTCATCGCATGTAGCCAAGACCTCTTGGTAGGCATCATAACCATTTTTCAATGGCCCGATCCCAAGGACTTCTCGGATGGTATCCACTGTGACCGACACTTGCTTTCGGCGCACAAATATTGATGTGAGAAGGGGTGAGTGGTAGTTGGAGTAGAATTCCACCACCCACGAGAGATTGGCCTCCTTTGGTTGCCTCAAGAGGAACCCCCATTGCGTCCGGTCAATGTGTGGCATCACAATCGGATTGAGGTGAGCCGGTAGGACTAGAAGGGGCTCCAGGTGATAATTCCTTTCAATCATTCTTGAGTAAACAAGTTCGCAGTAACGGTTGGGGAACTTGTTTGAATCCTTTGGAGGGTTGTCCTTCTCTAGAACATCAACGGGGCCCTTAGTCTTCTTTAAGAGTGGCTTGGCTGTTAGGTCTTGGCGCGCTTTATTAGAAGCTGGCTTCTTGGGGGTTTTCCCTTTGTCCTTTTTGATGACCATCCTGTGAAAGCAAAGAAAGGGAAAACATCAAACCCAAAGAAGTGGAAGAAAATACGATTATTCAATGAAAAGTTATGCCATAGAATATCGGTATCATGTTTACATGACAGCTGCAACATGTAACTAAGACAACATGTGAAGAGCAAGGCAAATCATTTTCATGTGGTACAAAGGTAGTTTAAGCATGCAAGTAAGAAGCATGAGAAGCATATACCTTTAAGGACCACAACTGGAAAGCAAGTTAAGAAAATGTGAGTGAATGGATTGGAGAAAGTGGGGATGCACGCAAAAGTGATAAGTTGAGAGGCAATTTAGTCAAAGTGGGCTCAAAACTCAAGTATGCCTTTCGTCAAACACTTGGCATGCATTCTTTTGTAGTATGTGATTAGAAGATGGTGCAAGCAATGTAACAATCCACAATCCAATATTAATGATTACAGTGCACAGTGATTGTAAAAAAAGTAAGCAACACAACTCATCTACAAATACAAGTGAAGTGGAGACCCAAATGCCCATGAAGAGTTAAATTGAAAGAGAGAGACACAAAAACATCCTAAAGAAGTAACTAAAAATAAAAAAAGGGTGGAGAAAAAGAAAGAAGCTACCTAAAAGAAAGTGAAACTAAATGATAAAGAATCAAAAGAGATGGTTGGGGTAAGAAGGTAGCTTAGTATAGTACCTTGTGAGATGGAGAAGGATATGGAAGAAGAAGTTGTAGAGTGGGTTGATGGAGAGTGGAGAGCTAATGTGGGGCCACCGGAGGTGGGTGGTAGAAGGTGGTTGAGAAGAGGGAGTGGTGTTGGGTGGTTGGGTAGTAGAAGGGATGAGAAGAGGAAGGAAAAGTGGAATGAGAATGAAGGGGTAAGTGTGCCCCTTCTTAAGTTGGCGCCGATCTCCCGCGCGTGCGCGCATGGTGCGCGCTCGCGCAGGGAAGCGAAGTGGAGTGGGGGCGCGCGCTCGCACCGTGCGCGTGCGCGCCCATGCACTTAGGCTGGCAGCACAGGGGTGGCATAGAGGTGGCATAACTCTCTGGACGCAGTACCAGAAGTTGGCTACAGGGCTGTTGGCGCGCGCGCGCACTATGCGCGCACGCGTCAACGTGGTTATGCCCCAGGCATGAAAAGGGCCTGGGGTGGGGCCAACTCTCTGTGGAGTGGCCTAGAGGAGAGTGCAGAATCAAGGGGCGCGTGCGCGGCTAAGGCGCGCGCGCGCATCTCGTGCTCGCAGTGTATGGACGTGTGCGAGCCAGGTGCGCGCACGCGGCTGAAGTGTTGGGCCGGTGGCTTAGTACGGGCCTGAGAGTGGCTTAACTCTCTGGAATATGTATCAGGAGTGCAACAAGGTGATCGACGCGGACGCGCACGGCACGCTAGCGCGTCAATCTGCAGATTTCGCTCAAGCGCGCGAACGCGTCAAGTGCGCGCGCGCGCGAGTGTCCTATGCTTCAGGCATAGTGCTGGCATGGTGTGGGCGCAACTCTCGGGTAAATGTATGGAGGGGTGTTTTTCGCAATCCACGTGTCCGCGCACGGTGCGCGTCCGCGTGGATGATCGTCGAATGCCTCAAGGGCGCGTACGCGCCAGGTGCGCGCACGCGCAGAAGGGTGCCTTTTCCAAATTTGCATGTTTTTGCACCACCTATAACATTTCAACCCCCCCCCCCAAACAGCCACTTAAACACTATAGCAGGGCTTTTTACCCTGATAAACTACCAATGAACTCAACAAATAAAGGAGAATTGAAATTGAAATCTAGCTAACAAACATGAAGTCAAGTGTTAAGCAAGTGTCAATCAAAGAATGATGCAATGACTATGTACAAAGGGAGATCTTACCATGGTGGGGTGTCTCCCACCTAGCACTTTTGTTTAACGTCCTTAAGTTGGACTTTCCATAGCTCAAAGTTCTTGTTCAAGAAGTGCATCCCTTAAGAGGAACACTTCAAATTCCTTGGAGTTCTTTCTTTGCTCACCATGATATAATTTGAGACGGTGCCCATTTACCTTGAAAATGTCCGGACTTGATGGGTGGCGCAAGTGGTAGACCCCATAAGGTTCTACTTTCTCCACTTGGTAGGGTCCGTCCCACCTTGATCTAAGCTTTCCGGGTAGTAATCTCAAGCTTGAGTTGTAGAGAAGGACTAGTTCACCGGGTCGGAATTCTCTTCTCCTAATGTTCTTGTCATGGATGGCTTTCATCTTTTCCTTGTAAAGTCTAGAGTTGTCATAAGCTTCTAATCTCAAGCATTCCAATTCCGCCAATTGAAGCTTTCTCTCTACTCCGGCTCCACCCAAGCTCATATTACATTCCTTTATGGCCCAATAAGCTTTGTGTTCAATCTCTACCGGTAAGTGGCATGCTTTACCATATACAAGCCTAAAGGGACTCATGCCAATAGGTGTCTTGTAAGCCGTGCGATAGGCTCAAAGTGCATCGGAGAGTTTAGTGCTCCAATCCTTCCTATTCGGCTTCACAATCCTTTCCAACACATGTTTGATTTCCCGGTTAGAAACTTCGGCTTGGCCATTTGTCTGAGGATGGTAGGCCGTGGCGACTTTGTGTATGATGCCATATTTTCTCATGAGGCTTTCCATTTTTTTGTTGCAAAAGTGGGATCCTTGGTCACTTATGATTGCTCTTGGGGAGCCAAAGCGACAAATGATATTGTTCCTCACAAAAGAATAAACAACATGAGCGTCATCCGTTCGGGTGGAATTGCCTCCACCCATTTTGACACATAATCAATGGCTAACAAGATGTAGAGAAAGCCATTAGAATTTGGAAATGGTCCCATGAAGTCGATTCATCATACATCAAAGATTTCACAAAAAAGCATATTTTGTTGGGGAATTTCGTCCTTCTTGGAAATATTTCCAAACCGAATGCATTGGGGGCAAGATTTGCAATAGAGAGAAGCATCTTTGAGAAGGGTTGGCCACCAAAATCCGCAATCAAGGACCTTTCTTGCCATTCTTTGGGGGCCGTAGTGGCCACCTCCTTCGGAAGCATGGCAAGCGTCCAAGATTGCTTGGAATTCGGTTTGAGGTATGCACCGTCGCACTATTTGGTCCGCTCCACAGCTCCACAAATAGGGATCATCCCAAACATAGTATTTGGATTCGCTTTTCAGCTTATCCTTTTGGTGTTTGTTGAGATTTGGAGGGAAGGTGCGTGAAACCAAATAGTTTGCTATTGGGGCATACCAAGGAACCACTTCCGAGATTGCGTGCAAGGTATCTAAAGGAAAGGAGTCATTGATAGGAGTGGTGTCGCCTTTTGTGTGTTCGAGGCGACTTAGATGGTCCGCCACTAGGTTTTGGGAACCACTCCTATCTTTGATCTCCAAGTCAAATTCTTGTAACAAAAGCACCCAACGAATTAATCTCGGTTTTGATTCCTTTTTGGCCAACAAGTACTTTAGTGCCGCGTGATCCGAGTACACTACAACCTTGGAACCAAGAAGATAGGCTTGGAACTTGTCCAAAGCGAAAACAATAGCTAGGAGTTCCTTTTCGGTAGTAGTGTAGTTGGATTGGGCTCCGTCTAGTGTTTTGGAAGCATAAGCTATGATATAGGAGATCTTACCCTCGCGTTGTGCTAACGCAGCTCCTATCGCATAATTTGAAGCATCACACATGATTTCAAATGGTTGAGTCCAATTTGGTCCTCGCACAATAGGGGCTTGTGTCAATGCTACTTTAAGCTTGTCATATGCTTCCATACATTCCTTGCTTAGCTCAAATTCCGTGTCCTTTTGTAGTAGTCGAGAGAGAGGTAAGGCCACCTTGCTAAAGTCTTTGATGAATCTCTGGTAGAATCCTGCATGTCCAAGAAAAGAGCGGACTTCCCTCTCGGAGGAGGGGTAAGGTAAACTAGATATGACATTTATTTTTGTCGGATCTACGGAGATGCCTTCTTTTGAGACTATGTGTCCCAAAACAATGCCTTGTTTGACCATGAAATGACATTTTTCAAAATTTAAGACAAGGTTTGTTTTGGTGCATCTCTCTAAGACTTTTTCAAGGTTGCCTAGGCAATGCTCAAATGAATCACCATACACACTAAAGTCGTCCATGAAAACTTCCATGGATTGCTCTAGAAAGTCCGCAAATAAGCTCATCATGCATCTTTGAAACGTTGCCGGTGCATTGCATAGGCCAAACGGCATACGCTTGTAAGCATACGTTCCAAAGGGGCAAGTAAATGTGGTTTTTTCTTGGTCCTCTAGAGCAATATGAATTTGGAAGTATCCGGAGTAACCATCAAGAAAGCAATAATATGATTTACCGGCTAATCGATCAAGCATTTGATCAATGAATGGTAGTGGAAAATGATATTTTCTTGTGGCCGCATTCAACCTTCGGTAGTCTATGCATACTCTCCAAGAATTTTGCACTCTTGTTGCTATAAGTTCACCACTTTCGTTTTTGATTGTTGTCACCCCGGACTTCTTTGGCACTACTTGGACCGGGCTTACCCATTCACTATCCAAGATAGGATAGATGATGTCCGCTTCAAGTAGCTTAGTGACTTCTTTCTTTACTACCTCAAGAATGGTTGGATTAAGTCTCCTTTGAGGTTGTCGGACCGGTCTTGCTCCTTCTTCAAGAAATATGCGGTGCTCGCATACTTGGGGGCTTATTCCCACTAGATCCGCCAAACTCCACCCAATTGCCCTTTTGTTTTCCTCAATACATCTAGCAATTTTTCTTCTTGTTGAGGAGTTAACTCGTTTGCAATTATCACGGGGAACTTTTGGGCTTCATCAAGATATGAGTACCTCAAGTGGGGTGGTAGTGGCTTCAATTCCATCTTTTTGTCATTCTTTGAAGTTTGAGTTTCCGGATGGTTTGCATGGTGTGTGGTGTTTAGTTCGCTTGGACCTTCATTTGCTTCTTCAATCATGTACTTCTCATCTAACTTTACAAGGTGCACTTCGGCAACCATGTTATCAATTGGGTCACACCAAAATAGAGAGTGATTCTCCGGTGGATGCTTCATTGCTTCTTCTAGGCTAAAACTCACAATTCTCCCATCTATTTCAAATGAGTAGGTCCCCGAGTAGGCATCTAGCTTGAATCTAGAAGTTCTCAAAAATGGTCTTCCAAGGAGGATAGATGATGCTCTCTCGGTTTCGCTTGATGGCATTTCAAGGACATAAAAGTCAATCGGAAACACCAACCCTTTTATATTCACCAATACGTCTTCCGTAACACCCGTCACGGTTATTATGCTTTTATCCGCTAGGACAAATCTTGCCATCGACCTTTTTAGTGGTGGCAACTTCAATACCCGGTAGACGGAGAGTGGCATGATGCTAACATATGCTCCGAGGTCACACATACAATCTATAACATGAACTCCATTAACGGTGCAAGTGACCATACAAGGGCCCGGATCATCACACTTCTCGGGCAATGCTCCCATTAAAGCAGAAATAGAACTCCCCAATGGGATGGTTTCCAATTCAAGAATCCTATCCTTGTTCATGCATAGATCTTTAAGAAATTTTGCATATCTAGGAACTTGATGGATAGCATCAAAGAGGGGGATGGTTACCTCAACTTTCTTGAACATTTCTACCATTTTGGGGTCGAGTTCCATGCGCTTTCTAGCTTTCTTTGCAAGTGTTGGAAATGGGAGTGGTTGAGCAATTTCTTCTTCCAAGGTTCTCTTGGCCTTGGTTGTCTCCCTTGTTGGTTGGGCTTCATCCTCAACTATGACTTGTGGTGTCTCTTCTTCCACTACCTCTTCTATATCTATCCTCTCCTCCTCTTGGGTGGTTGTGATAGGGTTTGAGTCCTTTGTTTCCGTCTATTTTAGTTGTGTTCCGGATCTAAGGGTGATGGCATTGATACTCTCCTTTGGATTTGGTTGAGGTTGAGAGGGAATGACACTTTGGATTGGGGGTTGAGGAGTGGGATTTGATGGTGTATCCATGCGTGCAAGAAGGGCTTGTAGTGTAGAGGTGAGGCCGGTGAGACCGGAAGCAAGTGTGTTTTGTAGTTCCTTTTGGCCTTGGATAATGGTCCGGAGTGTTTCGTCTTGGTTAGAGGGAGTGGTTGTATATGTGAGTTGAGGTGTTTGTGGTTGGTTGGGTGGTGGTCTTTGATGTGGTGGTTGGTATGTTTGGTAGTTTCTTTGTGGGTTTTGTTGGTTGTATGGTTGATTTTGTGAGTTATATGGTCGGTTTTGTGAGAAATTTTGTGAGTTGTTGCCCCACCTTTGACCTCCTCCATTGTTGTTGTTATCCCTATTCCTTTGTTGATGATTGTCTCTCCAATTTTGATTGTGGTATCCATTCCCTTGGTTGTAGCCTCCTCCTTGATAGGGGTGCCCTTGGTTAGGATTACCGCCTTGGTAGTACCCTTGATTGGGGCGGTCATAGAAATTATGGGTGGCCGCCAAGGTGTTATCTTCTTGAAGGCTTGGGCATTCATCCGTGTAGTGGGAATAGCAAGAACAAATGCCACATACTTTTTGAGGAACCAATTGTTGGTTGTGTTGTTGAGGTGGTGGAGGGTGTTGTTGGTATGATTGAGGTTGTTATGGTTGTTGTTGGTTCAATTGGAGTTTCCTCAAGATGGATGTCATCTCGCTCAAGGATTGAGTTAGAGCGGTGGTTTCACTACTAGTTGACACCTCATTCACGGTCCTTGGACGGTTGACTCTTCGTCTCATATGTTGATTGGATTCGGCTAAGTCAATGATAAGTTGCCATGCCTCCTCCGCTGTTTTATATTTGGACAAAGAACCATTGCTAGAAGTGTCCAAGAGAGTTCTATCTTGCTCTCGCATCCCTTGACATATGTATCCAAGCAATACTTGAGTGTCGATCATGTGATTAGGGCATGCGTCTAGTAGCTTGCGAAACCGTTCCCAATACTCATAGAGTGGTTCCGTCTCACCTTGCACAATACAAGACATTTCCTTCCTTAGCCTATCCATCTTTTCCGGGGGCAAGAATTTTTCCAAGAATCCTCTTCTAAGTAGGTCCCAATCGGAGGTGACTTCACTAGATAGAGTGTAGAACCATTCTTTAGCCTTGTCCTCAAGGGAGAAAGGGAAAGCAAACAACCATATAGCAACTTCATCGGATCCTTCCTGTCTAGTAGTTGAGCATATGCGATGGAAGTCCTTGAGATGTCGAATAGGGTCTTGCGGGAAGTCCGTGAAACTTAGGTAAGAGGTTGATCAAAGCGGTCTTCAATTTAAAGTTTGCATTCAAGTTGGGGTGAGTTACATGAAGGGGTTGAAGGACATAATCCGGTGCACCCGCTTCCTTGATGGTAACTCTCCTCGGAGCATCCATGGTACTAGTATCTAAAACAAAAAAAGAATTGTTAGTGAGATTGATGGAAGTATGACTAATGCCTTCTTTGAGTGACGGTTCACTGTTCACTTTTAGTAAGGTGGTTGAGGTGGTGAAAACCTCTTCACCTTTTCCAAACTTTAGCCGCCTCCGAGCTTGTCTAATATGAAACAAAGTTCGTTCTATTTTCGGATCAAAAGGGACTAAGCTCGGATTCGGTTGTGAACGCGTCATGCAATGAAGGGGAAATGAAATTCATGGTAACGATGAGGGGGTTAGTCACTTGAACAATTTACAATGAAATGCAACTATGTACACTTATTCCAAAAAATAACATGGCACACTAAGCAAAATCCCCGGCAACGGCGCCATTTTGATAAACGAAATTTAACATGCCGAATTAGAATTCAAAGATGCATATGATCGTGAGTATAGTCTAATCGACACTTAAATTTCGTACCAAACAATCCTACAATCTATATCCGAGAGTACAAGTCTCCCGAGTCGTCCTCCCTTGGAATTGCCAAAGTGTGCATCTTATTGATTAGAAAGCTTTGTTGGAATTCTTTGAAGGTTTTAGCAAAGTAATATGAAACAAACAATCAATCATTAAAAGACTTGGCTTAGGGTTGGCATTAGAATTTCTATCCTTATAGTTTATTCAATGATGACGACAATTAGGCCTTGCCTCATTTAGTTATCCCCTAGGTATAGAGGAAAGTCAAATGAAGATAATCAACTTGAGTCACAAGTCCTAGCTTCACCTTATGGGAATCTAGCTTTAGTGCACTCCAAGTCAATTAGCAATCCCGAATTTCAAATCAACAATTGACACAACTATTCAACTTCTTCTAATGGCCCAACCCTATGCCAAGTGAAATATTTCTACTCCATAACTAGTGTTGACATTTTATTAAACATGTGATGAGCAAGAAAGAAAGTCATAGTAAAATGAGAAGAAAAGTGGAATTAAAAGTATCGCAACACAAGGAACTAACAACAAGTATCAAAGAGCAACAATGAAAATCAAATTCTCAAAGTATTGATGAAATCCAAAATTACAAAGTTGAATTCTAGATCTATGAGAATTGAGCAATTACAATTACTACTCGAAATTGGAGAAGAAAATCTATGACATGAACAAAGTGAAGTGAGAATTGTAATGGATCTCACCAAAAAGTGATTGAAAATTTAGAAATTGGATGAAGATGAACCCTAGTGAAAGCTTGAAATCTCTCTCTCCTTCTCCAAAAGTGTGACTCACTAACCTCCCAAAATATCTAAAATCTAGAAAATGAACTAAAAAAAGTCCTTAACCCTTGCTCCTTTGGTCTTCTTAAGCTTTTCCCGCCAAGGCATTTCCCAAAGTGGGAGTTCCCAACTGCTTCCACGCCTAAGTCACGTGACTTCTTAAAAAAATCATATTCGAACATCGGCGCGCACGCGCAAGGTGCGCGCGCGCGCCACCATCTTGTAATATGCGCGGAGGCGTGATGTACGCGTGCGCGCCCATGAAGATCGTGGCTTAGCCGCTACACAAGTCGGCTCGCGGCTTGGCTCTCAGCTTCAACTTCTAGCTGCTCTATCCACGCGGACGCGTCAAGTGCGCGCACGCGCCCATGCTGAGATCTCCAAGACTTAATTCTCATGCTCCCTTCCTTTGCACCCATTCTCCTTCTCTCTTCCGGTCCATCCATGCCCTATATTCTGAAATCACTTAACACACAAGTCACGGCATCGAATGGCATCAAGAGAAGATTAGAAATGTATCTATTTTAGTGCAAAAATAAGCATGTTTTCCTCCATGGGGCAGAACTAGGAAAGGAACACAAAATCCTGTATTTTCATATAGAAAGTATGTGGAATCATTGATAAAATCCCTGAAATCAACACAAGATAAACCCTCAAAATGGGGTTTATCAGGCACGCTAGTACAACTTTCTAGAGAGCAACAATGAAGACCATTGAAGGGGCGTGGCATGCCAGAGGCTGGGCGTGGCACGCCAATTCATCATTTAGAAGAGTTCATCACTAGGGCGTGCCACTTTGTTTTGAAGGTGTGGACGCTAGCTCCAGAATTCACTTGGGCGTGCCACTTGAGGATCAAGGCGTGGCACGCCAAGCCTAAGAGACCCACAATTGAATGGGTGTGCCACTTGAGCAACATGGCGTGGCACGCTGGTACAAGAATCCAGAAAGGAGGTTGAAGGCTAAATAAGGTCTGGGCGTGCCACTTGGTGTCGAAGGCGTGGCACGCCAGCCCAATAATTCCACTAAGGTGTGCCACTTGAACAACACAGGCTTGGCACGCCAATGCACAAAGAAGACCCAAACCAAACTTGGGCATGCCACTTGGAGTTGAAGGTGTGGCACACCAGCTCACATATCTCACTTGGGCGTGCCACTTGTATGACCAGGCGTGGCACGCCAACACTCAAGGAGGCCAAGCAAAATCTAGGCATGCCCCTTGGTATCGAAGGCGTGGCACGCCAGCAAAGGAATCTCACTTTGGCGTGCCCCTTGAACGTTCAGGCGTGGCACACCAACTCTTGGAACCAAGGCTAGTGATGGGCGTGACACGCCAGTTGGTGCACGAAATCACAATCACACTTGCAATTCTGCAAACCTAACCAGCAAGTGCACTGAGTCGTCCAAGTAATACCTTACATGAGTAACGGTCGATCCCACGGAGATTGTCGGCTTGATAGAAGCTATAGTTATCTTGTAACTCTTAGTCAGGATAGCAATAATAATTCTCAGTTTTAATTGGAATAAGTAAAAGAACATGGATTAAATGATACTTGTTATGCAGTAATGGAGAACAGGTTGAGGTTTTGGAGATGTTCTGTCTTATGAACTTCTGCTTTCCTACTGTCTTCTTTTTCACGCACGCAAGGCTCCTTCCATGGCAAGCTGTATGTTGGTGGATCATCGTTGTCAATGGCTACCAGCCGTCCTCTCAGTGAAAAAGGTCCATGTACATGGCTAATCATCTGTCGGTTCTCACTAATGTTGGAATATGATCCATTGATCCTTTTGCACACTATCACTGCGCCCAGCATTCATGAGTTTAAAGCTCGTCACAGTCATCCCTTTCCAGATCCTACTCGGAATACCACAGACAAGCATTAGACTTTCCGGATCTCAGGAATGCTGCTAATTGATTCTAGCTTATACCATGAAGACTTTGGTTTCACGGATTCGTTCACTCTGTTGTCAGGAGAGGCAATCAAACTCATGAACCAGAAACCCAAGAGATACACACTCAATCTAAGGTAGAACAGAAGTGGTTGTCAGGCACGCGTTCATAAGTTGAGAATGGTGATGAGTGTCATGGATCATCACATTAATCATGTTGAAGTGCGAATGAATATCTTCGAATAGAAACAAGCGTGATTGAATAGAAAACAGAAATAATTGTATTAATCCATCGAGACACAGCAAAGCACCTCACCCCCAACCATGGGGTTTAGAGACTCATGCCGTAGAAGATACAAATTCAGATGTAAAATGTCATGAGGTACAAAATGAATCTCTAAAAGTAGTTTTTATACTAAACTAGTAACCTAGGTTTACAGAAAATGGGTAAACTAAAATAGATAGTGCAGAAATCCACTTCTGGGGCCCATTTGGTGTGTGTTTGGGCTGAGCATTGAGGCTTTCATGTGTAGAGACTATTCCTGGTGTTAAACGCTAGCTTTGGTGCCAGTTTGGGCATTTAACTCCAGCTTTTATGCCAGTTCTGGCGTTTAACGCTAGAAAAGGGTAGAAAGTTGGCGTTAAAACGCCAGTTTGCACTATCAAATCTCAGACAGAGTATGGACTATTATACATTGCTGAAAATGCCAAGATGTCTACTTTCCAACCCAATTAAGAGCGCGGCAATTGGGCTTCTGTAGCTCCAGAAAATCCATTTCACGTGCAGGAGGGTCAGAATCCAACAGCATCTGCAGCCCTTTTTCAGCCTCTGAATCAGATTTTTGCTCAGGTCCCTCAATTTCAGCCAGAAAAAACCTGAAATCATAGAAAAACACACAAACTCATGGTAAAGTCTAGAAATGTGATTTTTGCATAAAAACTAATAATTATATACTAAAAACTAACTAAATCATACTAAAAACTACCTAAAAACAATGCCAAAAAGCGTATAAATTATCCGCTCATCACCAGTCTCATGGCGTGGCACACTGGTAGTGTTTACCAGAGAAGGAGATAAGAAGCCAACGAACTGGGCGTGCCACTTGAGCGATGAGGCATGGCATGCCAGCAAAGGGATGAGGCATGGCACGCCAGCAAAGGGATGAGGCATTTAGAGAGGCGTGGCACGCCAGACCTTGAGCGTGTCATGCTGGTACAAGTTTTCAGAAAGCATGAAGATGAGGAAATGGCCTGGGCGTGCCACTTTGTATTGAAGGCGTGGCACGCCAGGCTACTTGAGGTTATTAAAATGGCTTGGGCGTGCCACTTTGGCTCGAAGGCGTGGCACGCCAGGGACGTAATGAAGGAGGGCGTGCCACTTGGATGATGAGGCGTGGCACGCCAAGCCAGAATCAAAGGAAGTGTGACACGCCAGCGAAGCGCCAGTCACACACCAGTTGGAAGATCACGTTTTTTTTCCTCCAAATTGTAATTTTCTTTTCACTTTTGTATTTTCCTTTATTTTTCTAGACCTAGGAGTAGTATAAATATCCCTTGGAAGTATTAAAAAAGGGATCGGATTCACTTTTTACTTTTTACACTTTTTCTCTTTCATCTCTTGTACTTTGTCTCTGAGCTATGAGTAGCTAAATTCCCTCTCATTGAGAGAGGGAGCTCTATTGTACTTGATGGGTTAATGATAGTGAATTTCTTCTTTTCTTCATCTTCTCTTTGATTTGCTAGAAGGAATTTCGTTTTTCATGCTTAGTGTTCAATCATCTTGGAAAAGAGATTGAATGCAAAATGGGTTTCATCGGAACCTTGGAAAAGGAAACATGAAACCATGCTAGAAATTTCTTCTCACACTTGATTAGGATCTGGGTTTTGGTGTTTGGATATGGTGACATATAATCCTCCCTCTACTTGGACCTATGATGATGTGTGGTATAATCAGGGACCAAGCATATCTCTCTTCATGAGCAATTAGACCAAGAAATTAGCTATTGATCAAGATCTGAGAGATTGAGTCACCAAGGGATTGGGGCTTAATCAATCATGATTGCCAAGAGGTCAATGAGTTGCATGATTGAAGAGGATATAAGCTGGATTTAATCCAAAGAGACAATATCTCCTGATCTCAATGAATTCCCCTTATTCTTATCTCTCCCATTCTTTTATAGCTTTGATTTACATTCTGTAAATCCCCATTCCTTGTTTACATTCTTGCCATTTCTATTTCTTCACTCTATTGCCTTTCTTTATTCATTTGCCATTTATGTTTCTGCCATTTATTATTCTGCAATCACAACTTATTCTGTTTAGCTTGACTAATTCACCAATTGATTAAAAATTGCTCAAATCTACCAATCTCTATAGATACGATCCCACTCCACTGTAGGTTATTACTTGACGATAACTTTGGTGTGCTTGCCAAAGAGCAGATTCACCTTTTTTATTGGGGGGATTGAATTCAAACTCATCACACTGCCAAAACTCGAGGAGTTAAAGAAGCAACTCTAGGATTTTCTAGATGCTGGGTTCATCCATCCATCGAAGGCACCTTATGGTGCACTAGTCTTGTTCCAAAAGAAGCATGATGGTTCATTGAGACTATGCATCGACTATCGAGCACTGAACAAGGTAACCATCAAGAACAAATACCTCATTCCTTTGATAGCCGATTTGTTTGATCAACTTGGTAGAGCCAAGTGGTTCTCAAAGCTAGATTTGAGGTCAGGATATCACCAAGTGAGAATTGCTAATGGTGATGAGCCTAAGACCATGTGTGTCGCGAGGTATGGATCGTATGAGTGGTTGGTGATGCCTTTTGGCTTGACTAATGCTCCTGCGACCTTCTGTACCTTGATTAACGAGATCTTTTGACCTTACCTTGATCGGTTTGTAGTGGTCTACTTGGATGATATTGTTGTCTATAGCAATACCTTGGAGGAACATGTAGAACACTTACGAACCATATTTAAGATCTTGCGAAAGAATAACCTATATGTGAAGAAGGAAAAGTGTTCCTTTGCAAGGGACGAAGTCCACTTCTTGGGACACATTATTAAAGATGAAACTCTTTGCATGCATCAAAGAAAGGTGAAGGCTATCAAAGAGTGGGAGCCGCCAAACAAGGTATCTGAATTGAGGTCATTCCTTGGGTTGGCTAATTACTATCAGAGGTTTATCAAGGGATACTCTGCCAAGGATACACCATTAATTGATCTTCTCAAGAAGAATCACTCTTGGGAATGGTCAAAGGAGTGTCAAAAGGCCTTTGATAAGTTGAAGGCTGCTATCACAGAAGGACCAGTGCTAGCATTACCCGACTACTCAAAGGTATTTAAAGTTCACACTGATGCCTCTGACTACGCTATTGGAAGGGTTCTGATGCAAGAAAGACATTCGATTGCCTTTGAAAGTTGCAAATTAAATGATATAGAAAGGCGATACACTGTCCAAGAGAAGGAGATAACCGCGGTGGTGCATTGTCTGAGAACTTGGCATCACTACTTGCTTGGTTCACACTTCATTATCAAGACAGACAATGTAGCTACAAGCTACTTCCAAACTAAAAAGAAGTTAAGCCCCAAACAAGCTAGGTAGCAAGATTTCTTAGCTGAGTTTGATTTTGAATTTGAATACAAGTCAGGCAAGACTAATGTGGTAGCAGATGCGCTGAGTCGCAAGGCTGAGTTGGTGGCCATTTCTATGGTTGAAGGAGATATTGTGCATACTATCAAGGAAGGACTGCATCACGATCCATTAGCCAAGAAGTTGGTGGAGTTGGCTAGAGAAGGTAAGACCAAAATATTTTGGTTAGAAAACGACCTTCTCTACACAAAAGGGAGAAGACTATACGTTCCTAAGTAGGAAAATCTGAGAAGGAAGTTAGTAAGAGAATGCCATGACACCAAGTGGGCTGGTTACCAATGTCAGCGAAGGACCTTAGCACTCATTGACTATTCTTATTATTGGCCTCAAATGAGAGATGAAGTGGAGAGCTATATGAAGACTTGTCTTGTGTGCCAACAAGATAAAATTGAAAACAAGATACCAAGTGGATTGTTGGAACCTCTGCCTCCATCAGAGCGACCGTGGGAAAGTGTCTCTCTCGATTTCATCTCTGCCTTACCAAAGTTCGAGGGGTTTAGATCTATTCTCGTGGTAGTAGATCGATTTTCGAAGTATGCTACCTTTATACCCACCCCTACTGATTGCACTGTAGAGGAGACAGCACGACTATTCTTCAAGAATATGGTGAAATATTGGGGATTGTCAAAGAGCATCATTAGTGATCGAGATCCATGCTTCACAGGACGACTATGGACAGAGTTGTTCAAACTCCTTGGGTCAGAGCTTCATTTTTCAACAAGCTTCCATCCTCAAACCGATGGGCAGACTGAAAGAGGAATGCCTTACTCGAGTGTTACTTGAGGCATTTCATAAGCTCTAATAAGAAGAATTGGATAAAACTCCTCGACATTGCTCAGTTCTCATACAATTTTCAAATGATTGAGTCTACAGGGAAGAGTCTGTTTGAGATTGTGACTGGACAACAGCCACTTACACCTCACTCTCTTTCTTCTTCTTACTCAGGAAAGAGACCTGGAGCTTATCATATGATTAAGTCTTGGGAAGAACAAGCAGATGTCACTCGTTCTTACCTTGACAAAGCTGCAAAGAGGATGAAGAAATGGGAAGATAAGAAGAGGAGGCATGCAAGCTATCAAGTGGGAGACAAGTTAATGATCAAACTTCTTCCACAACAATTCAAACCCTTTCGCAAAGTTCATAAGGGTTTAATCTGCAAATACGAAGGGCCATTTGAGATCATTAGACGTGTTGGGGAGGTTGCTTACAAAGTACAACTCCCTCCCTTTATGAAGATCTACCTGGTCTTCCATGTGAGTATGCTTAAACCATATCATGAAGACCAAGATGAACCGAGCAGAGGTGACTCGAGTCGTGCTCCGCCTATGGTAATTAGATCCTTTGATAAAGAAATTGAAGAGATATTAGCTACTCGCATCGTGCGACGAAGAGGAGTACCACCAACTATCCAATACTTGATCAAGTGGAAAGGATTCCCGATAACCGAAGCTAGCTGGGAAACTCGTGAAGATTTGTGGCAATTCCAAGAACACCTACGGTGCTATCATGAACAGAACGCGATGAGAACGTCTGCGCATTAGGTGGGGGAAAATGTCACGGTAAATTTTAGAAGGTTAGATTTAACCGTGTTTGTATAGTTTTCTGGAGTGTTTGAGAATACTCTAGATGGTTCTGGAATGTTCTAGAATGTCCTAGAAGGTCCTGGAATATCCTAGAAGGTTCTAGAAGACCCTGAAGTTCATAGAGTATTCTAGAAGAGAGTATATGTATATAGAAGTATAAAGAGTGCTATGGAATAATCTAGAAATATTTAAAAAATTGTGGTAGGATAGATATTTGTAAAGAAGGTTCTAGATGATTAATCTGGACCGTTGATTAGATTTAATCTTAACCATCGCTTCTTCTCTTCTGAATATATAGGTTAATAACATCATCTTCTTATTCATCCCAAACACACACCAAACGAAGAAAAGAAAAGGGAGAAAGGGCCAGCAACGGGAGAAGAAGGAACAACAAGAAGCTGAATCATCATCATCATCTTCAGCACACATAGAAGAGCAGAAGAATGGTCTTTGATGGAGGATAATCGAAGTTAGAGACCCCCGACCATTCAATCTCTTCAACGTTCTTCCACTGGGTAAGAACCAGTGATTCCTATTCCTCTATTCTTCTTCCAATTCGAAAATTCAATCTTCATTGTGCTCCATTTTCTTTATTTAGTGACCAAACCATTCAGAAACAACCACTTACACATGTAAGAAATTCTTCTCTTGTTCCATTTTGATTCAGCCATTTGGCCTTGATGAAGTAACAGAGCCATGAATTTGTGATTGTTAGGGTTTCTGATTCAAGATAAATAGAGGAGCAGAATTTAGTTTGTGATTTTCAAAGAAGGTAAAGGATAGGATAGATAGAATGCTATGTTTGCTGCTGTGTTTGCTTGTGATGATTGATGATTCATTATATGCTTGATTAATGAAAAGTGTATTTTGAATTCTGTTTTGATATGATACAAAAAAGTGAATGTTCAATTATGTATACATACGTGTAAAAATGTGAATTGATGATTTTGAGTTCTTGGGGCTGTACTCAACATTCTAACAACTTTGTTTAATAAAAAAGAAGATAGAATTATGGTTTTAGAAGTGTTATAAGTTTAGTTGTGAAATTTGATATATGAGATTGTTAAATTACTTGATGCAGAATTTCTGCATATTTGGCAGCGACTTGAAACAAACTCTGGGAGAAATCTAGACCACTGATTTGAATAAAATTATTTTTCTGTGAAACCTTCGTGTGTTTTAAATGTCCTATAAAAAATTCAGAACTTATTGATGAGTAGATTAAGAGGAATGAATTTTTGCAAATTATTGGTTTCTGCAGAAAAGTCTATTCTCTTGTTACAGAAGCATGAACTTATAACCTACTTAACTTTTGATTCTAATAACTGATAAAGTTGAAACTAACGGCAAGTTGAAGCTTTGTACGTCTATAACACCCAGTTTGAATTTTAGACCAATGCCATGTTTGACAAAATAAATATGCAGATGGGAAGGTGACTAGCTTACCGACCTTTAAAAACAACGTTTTCCAAAATAGGGCTATGTTTCTAACTGTATATCTTTTTCGTGTGACATAATATTGATCTGAAATTTGATTTGCTTGAAATCTAAACGAGTCTAAGGTCACAAATTTTGAAGGACAATTGGTTATAATTGATTTTTCATGAATTTATTAAAATAATTGTTCTCTGCTATTTTTATATTTTTTTAAAATAATAGCAGAATTTTGAAAATTATTATAAAATTCAATTTTGATCGGATTACCTCAAAACCAGTTTCAAATTAAATCTTTGGACCTACAAAATTATATTGTATAAGTAAAGGTCTCGTACGTGAGTTTTTCACAATATATATGGGCCTTAAAAAGTCAACAGGTGCTGAGTCGGTGATCTGTATATAGCAGTCACTGTTTTGTATGCATAATTTTAGGTACAGGCATTGAAACCATGCATAATGGGCATTGTCATAAACTTTAGTCTGTCAAAGACATGTGAATATAAAATTTGTACAATTTCAAGGCCATTCGTTATACTAATTATTAAACAGAAAGTTAGTCGCCAGTAGGATGTTAAGCTAAATATTCTAAGAGGAGACTAGAAGAACATGTTAGAATTTAAAGTAGGTGCCAAGATACCAAGTAGACTTTAGCAAAAGTAATTATGCTGAAATGAAGTGTGAATATTCTGGGGAAGACTAGAATTAATTGTATAAATTAATGGTAGCCCTGATGGACCCAGAGCAGACTGTCTACTGAGAAGGGGTGAGGTTCGCTCTGACGAAACCAGAGCGGATTAGCTGGTGAGAAGGAGGAACGTGTGGGGTAGGGACATAGTGGACGAAATTGTGATCCTCAAAGTTGGTCTCTTTGTATTTGTATGAAATCAAAAATACCCCAAAGAGATCATGGTGTGATGAATTGGGATCTTAATAATCCCTGGTGTGATCAAAACTCCGTTCAACTTAACCAGCAAGTGTACTGGGTCATCCAAGTAATACCTTACGTGAGTAAGGGTCGATCCCACAGAGATTGTTGGTATGAAGCAAGCTATGGTCACCTTGTAAATCTCAGTTAGGCAGATTAAATGGTTTATGATGAGTTCAAAAATTAATAATAAACAGAAAATAAAATAGGATAGAAATACTTATGTAAATCAATAGTGGAAATTTCAGATAGGCGTATGGAGATGCTGTGCTCCTCTTGAATCTCTACTTTCTTATTACATTCATCCAATCCTTCCTACTCCTTTCCATGGCAAGCTGTATGTAGGGCATCACTGTCGTCAATGGCTACTTTTCATCCTCTCGGGAAAATGGTCCTATGCGCTGTCACTGCATGGCTAATCGTCTGGAGGCATCACCCTTGTCGATGGCTACATCCCATCCTCTCAGTGAAAATGGTCCAAATGCTCTGTCACAGCATGGCTAATCATCTGTCGGTTCTCAATCAGGTTGGAATAGAATCCCTTGATTCTTTTGCGTCTGTCACTAACGCCCAGCCTTCAGGAGTTTGAAGCTCGTCACGATCATTCAATACCGAAATCCTACTCGGAATACCACGGACAAGGTTAGACTTTCCGGATTCCCGGAATCCTACTCGGAATACCATAGACAAGGTTAGACTTTCCGGATTCCCATGAATGCCGCCATCTATCTAGCTTATACCACGAAGATTCTGTTGGGGAATCTAAGAGATATGCGCCCGGCCTAAAGTAGAACGGAAGTGGTTGTCAGTCACGCGCGTTCATAGGTGAGAATGATGATGAGTGTCACGGATCATCACGTTCATCAAGTTTGAAGTGCAACGTATATCTTGGAATAAGAATAAAAGAGAATAGAATAGAAAATAATGGTGATTGTATTGAAACTTGAGGTACAACAGAGCTCCACACCCTTAATCTATAGTGTGTAGAAACTCCACCGTTGAAAATACATAAGTGAAAGGTTCAGGCATGGCCGAATGGCCAGCCCCCTCAAACGTGATCAATAGCCTCTTAAGATGAAGAATAAAACAAAACTGAGACCAAAGATGTAACGGGGTCAAAAGACGACTAATACAATAGTGAAATGTCCTATATATACTAGACTAGCTACTAGGGTTTACATGAGTAAGTAATTGATGCATAAACCCACTTCCGGGGCCCACTTGGTGTATGCTTGGGCTGAGCTTGATCTATCCACGAGCTGAGGCTTTTATTGGAGTTGAACGCCGAGTTATAGCGTGTTTCTGGCGTTCAACTCCGGGTTATGACGTGTTTCTGGCGTTTAACTCCAGACAGCAGCATGTACTTGGCGTTGAGCGCCACTTTATGTCGTCAATTCACGAATAAAGTATAGACTATTATATATTTCTGGAAAGCTCTGGATGTCTACTTTCCAAAGCAGTTGAGAGCGCGCCATTTGGAATTCTGTAGCTCCAGAAAATCCATTTCGAGTGCAGGGAGGTCAGAATCTAACAGCATCAGTAGTCCTTTTGTCAGCCTTTTTCAGAGTTTTGCTCAAGTCCCTCAATTTTAGCCAGAAATTACCTGAAATTACAGAAAAACACACAAACTCATAGTAAAGTCCAGAAATGTGAATTTAACATAAAAACTAATGAAAACATCCCTAAAAGTAGCTTGAACTTACTAAAAACTACCTAAAAACAATGCCAAAATCGTATAAATTATCCGCTCATCACAACACCAAACTTAAATTATTGCTTGTCCCCAAGCAACTGAAAATCAAATAGGATAAAAAGAAGAGAATATACTATAAATTCCAAAATATCAATGAATATTAATTATAATTAGATGAGCGGGACTTGTAGCTTTTTGCTTCTGAACAGTTTTGGCATCTCACTTTTTCCTTTGAAGTTTAGAATGATTGGCTTCTCTAGGAACTTAGAATTTCGGATAGTGTTATTGACTTTCCTAGTTAAGCATGTTGATTCTTGAACACAGCTACTTATGAGTCTTGGCCGTGGCCCTAAGCACTTTGTTTTCCAGTATTACCACCAGATACATAAATGCCACAGACACATAACTGGGTGAACCTTTTCAGATTGTGACTTAGCTTTGCTAAAGTCCCCAGTTAGAGGTGTCCAGAGTTCTTAAGCACACTCTTTTTGCTTTGGATCACGACTTTAACCACTCAGTCTCAAGCTTTTCACTTGGACATGCATGCCACAAGCACATGGTTAGGGATAGCTTGATTTAGCCGCTTAGGCCTGGATTTTATTTCCTTGGGCCCTCCTATCCATTGATGCCCAAAGCCTTGGATCCTCTTTACCCTTGCCTTTTGGTTTTAAGGGCTATTGGCTTTTTCTGCTTGCTTTTTCTTTTTCTTTCAATATATTTTTTTTTCGCCCCCCCTTTTTTTTTCCAAGCTTTTGTTTTTCACTGCTTTTTCTTGCTTCAAGAATCAATTTCATGATTTTTCAGATCATCAATAACATTTCTCTTTGTTCATCATTCTTTCAAGAGCTAACAATTTTAACATTCATAAACAACAAGATCAAAAAATATGCACTGTTTAAGCATTCATTCAGAAAACAAAAAGTATTGTCACCACATCAATATAATTAAACTAAATTCAAAGATAAATTCGAAATTCATGTACTTCTTGTTCTTTTGAATTAAAACATTTTTCATTTAAGAGAGGTGAAGGATTAATGGATTTTATTTATAGCTTTAAGACATGGTTACTACATACTAATGATCATGAAGTAGAGACACAAAATATAGATAAACATAACATAGAAACCGAAAAACAGAAAGAAATAAGAACAAGGAATGAATCCACCTTAGTGGCGTCTTCTTCTTGAAGGACCAACAATGTCCTTAAGCTCTTCTATGTCCCTTCCTTGCCTTTGTTGCTCCTCCCTCATTGCTCTTTGATCTTCTCTTATTTCATGGAGAATGATGGAGTGCTCATGATGTTCCACCCTTAATTGTTCCACATTGTGGCTCAAATCTTCTAAGGAAGTGTTGAGTTGTTCCCAATAGTGTGCTGAGTAGTTTCAGATTTTCTAAGGCAGAATGACTTAGAGGATGGAAAAGGAAACATACAAAAATGGAAGGAGAAAGCAAAACGGAGCTTTAAGAAAACTGGTATTCACGCGATCGCATGGAGGACGCGATCGCGTGCCAGAAGCAAAGATTCAGCGACGCGGCCGCATGACTGACGCGACCGCGCGCCTTAAGCAGAACGCACATGACGCGGTCGAATGACTGACGCGACCGCGTGGCAAGGAAAAGCTCCGAATGACGCGACCGCGTGACCCACGCGAACGCGTGACAGAGGCCACGCACCAAAAAATTACAGAACACGCCCCAGCGAGTTCTAAAGCCCTTTTTGGCCCAAATCCAAGTCCAGAAAGCATAGACCAGAGGTTATAAAGTGAGGGAAAGCATCCATTCAAGGGGAGCTCGCCAATTTTTAGTTTTCTATGATTTAGATTTAGTCTAGAGAGAGGTTCTCTCTCTCTTTTAGGATTTAGGATTTCTTCTTGTTTTAAGAGTAACTCTGGATCCCAGGTTTAATGTTCTTTTATTTTAAGTTTTACTTTTATTTATTTATTCCAACATTTGAATTGATTATTATAATTTGATTTATGAATTTCTCCCATGTCACGGATTGTTCTTTGAATTAATGATAATTGATGTATTTTCAGTTTATAATTGTTCTCTTTGAATTAAGTTGCCATTGCTTCCCATCTAAGGATATTTTTATTATTCCAGCAATTTTACTTTTTCCCCTTTTGGTTCTGATTAAGAATTTAGTAACTCAACAGTTATTAAATTCAACGTAATTAATAATCGTTATATTGCTAATTGAGCTGAACCTGAATAATCCCAACCTTTTCTTAGGAAATAATTAGGATTCAAAGGTCAATTTAATTAGTCCCTTGACTTTCCTTTGCCCTGGTAAAGGTTGACCAAGTGGAGTTTAGATTCAACTTTTATTATAGTTGAGAGAGATAACTAAGTTAGACCTCTAAATTCCCTTATCTTGCCAAGAGTTGTTTTATAGTTATTATTTATTTTTAATTGCCATTTAATTCACTCATCATTTAATTACTTGCTTCTCACCTTCTAAACCCCGATTACAACCTTTATAACCAATAATAAGAACATACTTCCTCGCAGTTCCTTGAGAAGACGACCCGAGATTTGAATACTCGGTTAACAATTTCTAAAGGGGTTTGTTACTTGTGACACCCAAAACGTTTGTACGAAGGGATTTTTGTCAGTTTAGAGACTATATCTACAATGCGACTATTTTTATGACATTCTTTACTGGCAAAAATCCTAACGTCAACCACCTCCGTTCTACATTAGATTGAATGAATATATCTTAGATTCCTTAATCAAAATCTTCGTGGTATAAGCTAGAATCCATTGGCAGCATCCTTGAGAATCCAGAAGGTCTAAACCTTGTATGTGGTATTCCAAGTAGGATTTAGGGATTGGATGACTGTGACGAGCTTCAAACTCGCGAGTGTTAGGCGTAGTGACAGACAAAAAAGGATCAATGGATCCTATTCTGACATGATCGAGAATCGACAGATGATTAGCCGTACTGTGACAGAGCATTTGGACCATTTTTACTGAGAGGATGGGAAGTAGCCATTGACAACGGTGACGCCCTACATACAGCTTGCCATGGAAGGAGCCTTGCATGTTTGAAAGTGAGAAAGCATTATGTTGCAGTGATTCAGAAGACAAAGCATCTCCAAAACTTCAACATATTCTCCATCATTGCGTAACAATTACTTATTTTATGCACTTTCACTTTTTACAATTAAAACTAAAAAAACCCTATTGGTATCCTGACTAAGAATAATAAGATAACCATAGCTTGCTTTAAGCCAACAATCTCCGTAGGATTCGACCCTTACTCACGTAAAGTATTACTTGGACGACCCAGTGCACTTGCTTGTTAGTTGTGCGGAATTACGTAGTATGAGTTTAATTTTCGTGCACTAGCCAACATGGATTGAAAAATCAACAGCCGTCAAACTTGAAGCAAGAACAAAATGGATAATTGAACTGGTGCAATTGACAACTGAATTCAAATTCAAGAAAATCAGCATCATTCTAATAGAAGCCTTTAACTAGAATAAGGCAATAGTACAACTATACAGCAGCATCAAACAATCTAGTTTAGCACAAAAGCAAATCAATAAAACAGCAGCATAACATCAATGACAACTTAAACCAAACCAACAGCATCAAGCAGCATTCTTTTCATTGAGTTCAATGACCATTCCAGATGCAGCATGAGTTCAAACAATTAAGCATAATTGAATCCAACAATGAGGTGCAAATTAAAACAGGAACTTAGTCGCAATAAGATGTTGAATTCAAAATTTGGTCAAGACTATTACTGCATAAGCAATCAAGCACTTATGTCTTCCAATTAACAGCCATCAACAAGGATAAAGCAGCAATAAGACTATGCAGCAGCATCAACATATCAAATGAGCACAGGGCAAAGCAATGAAACAAAATATTTCCATACAGCAATATTATTCAAAACAAACATAAATCCACTATCCAGCTCAGATTCTCTAACAACCTAATGAACTAAACATGCATAAGCTAAGCAAAATTAATTAGCAGTAAACTAATGACAGAAACAGAATAAAAGAAAAAATGGGGGAACCTGGAAAGAAGAAATGGAACAGAGGATCGGAGGGGAAGGCAAGCACTGGAGGTTGGAAGTAGCCGGCCAAAGTGGCGGCACAGGAGGTGATACTCAGAGACTTAAGCGGCGAAGAGGAAGGGTAGCACCACGTTGCAGGGCTGAGAAACAGGGGAGACGATGATCAGAGGAGAGGGGAAGGAGAAATGGCGGTTCAGTGATGATGATAAGACTCGAGGATGAAGCTGATGGTGGACATTGGTTGGCTCCAAGAAGATGAAAGGAGAAGAAGAAGATAGGCTAGGGTTTCGACAAGGGGAGAAGAACTCGACGGTAGTTGTGGGTGAAGGTAGGAGGCTAGACGCAGTGACTCGGGTTCGGTGGTTGACGCCGATGGTGGGTTCAAAAGTGGTGGTTGGTGGAGGTGTGTGGTGGGAATTTGAAACGGATGGGGGGTTTAGAGAGGGAAAAAGACGTCGGAGGGGGGGTAGTGTTTTGCACGAAGCAATAGAGTTCGCACATAAGGATTTATGTTATTGTGCGTACGCACCATGAACATGCGTACGCACGGATGAGGGAAATTAGATCCGTGCGTGTGGACCAACTGTGCGGACGCCGTGGACAGAAGCCATGTTTTGTGGTGTGCATACGCAGCATCACCGTGCGTACGGACGAAGTAATTTTTTTTAGCATCACCCAACATCCTAATATTTACAGAAATAAAAATTAACAAAAACCTGCAACTTTTTACATTTAACTTTAAAATTATCAAGATTTTATTTTCCAAAACAAAATTTGTTAACTACTCAAAATACTTAAAATATGCACAAACAAAAGCTACCAACTACTTCAACTATCCACAACCAATTAAAAACTTCAAAATTTCAATTCGTGACACAAAGAAAAATTCAAACAAAATTACCAACTATTCAAAATAGCAATTGAAAAACTAAAACTCTAAAAAGACAAGCTACCAATCAAGAGATATATTTACAAGAGTGAAATAAAGGAGGAAAATTGGAAAGTTTTACTATGGTGGGGTGTCTCCCACCTAGCACTTCTATTTAGAGTCCTTAAGTTGGAATTTATTGAGAAGCTCTCATCAAGGAGGCTTATGTTTCCATTGTTCCTTGAATTTCCTCCCATGTTTGCAATTTTCATGGCTTTTGAGATTCCAAAACTTGTACACCCAATCTTCTTGTGAATTCTCTTCATTCCATCTAAGTGACAAATACTTGAAATTCTCAATCCCTATAACAAAATAACAACCAAACTCATAATGCAATGGATGAGAATCCATAGGAGAAGGAGGAAATAAAAACAAAAGATAATAAGGAAAAGCAAAATGGACTCCTAAAACTAAGCAATCAATCAAAACCAAAATATTCACATATTCACATATTAATAATAACAAATAATGTAACACCATTGTAAGTCCCGGCAACAGCACCAAATTTGACGATGGCTAAAAGCATAGGTTCGGATTTTCAAACTAAAATTAGAGATTGTTTATTGCAAGTATAGTCCAAACCCAACAATTGAACATCAATCAAATATTAAATTCAATACAAAATAACCAGGAGTTTTAAGTCCCGGGTCGTCTTCCCTAGGGATTGCAATAAAATGCTCAATTATTGGCTATAAGGAAATGGGGGTTGGATGATAGCAATTGGCAAGAAATTAAAAGGCAAGAAGGTAACTTAACATGCAAGAAATTAAATGAAGGCAAGTAAAGGCAATGAAAATAGAATTTAAATACTAAAAGAGCTCTTGGTGAGGATTGGGTGATTAGGGCTTGCTATCCTAGTAGTGGACCATAAACATGGTAATTGTGTGTGAATTAATCCCAATTAGTCAACCCTACATCAAGGATAAGTCAAAAGGGCACAATTAACCTCAATCCACAAGTCCTAACTAACTCACTAATTAACTTAGTGAAAGGCTAGCGTTAGTGGAAACCAAGTTAATTAACAACCCTCACACAATGTGGAATGGACATCCACCACTCAAGTTCACCCAGACCACTCAATTTCTCAACCAAGAGTGAGAAAACTATGCAAAAACCCAACCAAGCATTTTATCAAACACTTGGTGGGTATGAAAAGAAAGCATGGTAAATGACAAGGAATAATAAATGCTACAACTACCAAGTAAGGAAAATAAAGATAACAACTTAATAAAGCAATAAAAGAGGCATGAAACATAAAATTGCATTAAATGTAAATTGAAGTGACAAGAGTGTGCATAAACATAAAAGACAACTAAAATGAGAAGTTAACAAGATAAACAAGGAAATTAAGGCAATAGAACAAAGAAAGGTAGAAGAAACTAGATTAAAACAAGAATTAAAGGTATCAATTACAAGGAAATTAAACTAAAACCCTAGGTTCTAGAGAGAAGGGGGAGCTTCTCTCTCTAGAAAACAAACAAAAACATGTAAAAACCTAAACGTAAGTGCTCCCCCCTTCATCCTTATTCACTTTGGCCTTAAATATCTTCAGAAAATGAGTTAGACTGGGTTTTGGAGGCCTAGAAATCGCCCCCAGCGATTTGTATTAATGACCTCACATGTATGCAGACGTGCGTATGCACGACCTACAGTGCGTATGCATCCTTGCGCAAAAATTCCATCGTGCGTACGCACGATATTTGGTGCGTACGCATCCTTCCACGAAGTCACCGTTGTGCAAAGTGAATAAAATGAATAAAAGTGAATAAAATTTAGCAATAAAAAGGCCTAAAGAGCATGTTTTCACTTTCAAGTATAAATTAGGAAGTCATCATGAAACTATGCTATTTCAATGTATAAATGCAAGAAAAGTCAATGAAATCCACCTAATTAAAGCAAATAAATACCACGAAATGTGGATTCATCAACACCAAACTTAGAGATTCTGAAATCATGCAAAGCGAAATAGTAAGAATAATTCAAATAATAAGAAAGAACCTAAAACCAGATTTTGAAAAATTCACGAAAATAAAAATCAACAAAAATCAGGACACCAAACTTAAAACTCAACAAAAGACTAAAACAAAAGAAAAAGATGACTGAAGATATGTTTTTGAAAAGAAAATTTCTAAAAGCAACACAAATAAACGAAAAGCAGTAAAAAGTACCTGATATAAGGAGCAAAATAACTGGTAGTTTGTCAATCACAAACAATCCCCGGCAATGGCACCGAAAATTTGGTGCATGATTTTGTGACTTGCACAATTGAACTGGCAAGTGCACCAGGTCATCCAAGTAATGCCTCATGTGAGTGAGGTCGAATCCCACGAGGATTGCCAGATTGAGCAAGCTATGATTATCCTATAGATCTTAGTCAAGCTAATAGAAGGATAGTTGTTGTTTGTTGTAGGCGCATATACAAGCAATAACAAAAGCGATAAAGAGTTGATGTAAAGACAGTAATGATAGATTAGTTAAGGCTTCAGAGATGCTTCTTCTTATGGATTAACACATCATGCTCACTACTCTAATGATGAGTGACTCCTTCAATGGCAAGGCTGTAAGTGTTTAAGCCATTGGTCGTAGTTTTATGTCACATACCATAATTAGCCCAGATAACTTGTTGGAACCCGTGATGCATTCTCAACCTGTAGCTCAATACTATCCGGGCCAGGACTCGCAACAAACTCATGTAGAATCAAGATTCATAAGGATGAAGAATGACAATGCATCATAGAATAGAATCAAACATAGAATGAAGTAGAAAAGTAATTGTATGAATCCATAGGAATCAACAGAGCTCCTAACCTTAACCTAGGAGGATTAGTCGCTCATACTGTACAGAAAATAATATGTAAGGTTCAAATGTGGTGGAGAAGTTGAAGATCCTTAACAAGAGTGATCTTCTTTCAATATATGCTAATACTAAACCTAAAGAGATAAAAAGTAAAATAAACTTAAGCTAATGATGTGAAAATCCACTTCTGGGCCCACTTGGTGAGTGTTTGCACTGAGCTTGGCTTCTAACTTGAAGGAGTGGGTGTTGGACACCCACTTGGGAGTGTCCATGCTGATTCCTTGCTCCCCTTGTGGCATTGAACGCCAGGTTTGGGTGTTCAACGCTGGCCTTGGTCCTCTTGGGGCGTTGAACGCCCACTAGGGGGTAGTTTGGGCGTTCAATGCCCATTTTGGGCTGTTCAGTCTGAAGGAAAGTATAAATCATTACATATTTCTGAAAAGCTCTAAAAGTTAGCTTTCTAACTCCATTAGGAACGCGTCATTTGGACCTCTGTAGCTCCAGAAATGCTCGTTTGAATGCATAGAGGTCAGATTCTGACAGCATCTACTATGCTTTCCTTGCCTTTGAATCAGACTTGGCCAAATTCACCCAAAATTCATATAAATTCATAGGAAAAATACAAAAGCTTAAAGTAGTATCCAAAAAGTGAATTTTGCAATAAAACTTACTAAATCATAATAAAACTTAACAAAATTTGCCGAAAACACTAAGAAAACAATGCTAAAAAGCATATAAAATATCCGCTCATCATATAGCTGGCTAGTTCAAGAGCCAGATTAGGGGTTTCCTTTATAAACCAGGGCCCAGAGTGTTATATGTGTGTGTGTGTGTGTGTGTGTGTGTGTGTGTATAGTCATAAGCTATGTTAAGGTGGTACATTGATTGGTTTTTTTTGTATGATGTTTAATATATATTGTACATGATATATACTATTATTTTACCCTGTGTATTATGCTATTTATTTTCTTATTCTTGTTTGTGTCTGTTTAATTTTTTGCAATCATTTATTTTTCATATAAAAAAAATTGATCGCGTGCTAACTTGACTATAGGCTTAATAATAAATATTAGATAACTTTTAGGAAAGTAGGTTGTTGGAGTTTGGTTTTTAGCATGGTCATGACATACTAGAAATTAGGTCATTACAAATGAACAACTAAAAGTGTGATTAAGTTAGTGGCATTAATAAGATGGTTACATGCATATTAACATCTGTTGCTTCTTTAATGAAAAACAACGTAGCTTCATCTCCCTCCACCCAATCTCCCTATAAATTTTTAAGTGTTAGTATGAGTATTATGAAAACAAAAAGAGAATACCAAGGGGCTGAGTGAGAGCCAAGAAAGTGAGAGCCAAGTGAGGAACGAAGAGAAAGAGAGCTACCCAAAACTTGAAGCAAGAGAGATCATCTCCATTAATCCATCACCAAGAACATCATCCTCATGGCATCATCTTCCTTAAGAGACCAAGAAGCTTGATCCTCCTCCACCATCATCTCTTCCTAGCTGCCCAAAAATCAATAAATAGGTGAGAAACTTCATGTCCTCTTCTCTTAACCATTTCAGCCATATGAGTTTCCTTAGCTGTCTCAGTTTAACTTCTTATCTTCTAGCTTAACCAGTCACTAACAACTCTTCTAGGATCATCACTTCAGTCACTAACAACTCTTCTAGGTTAACGTGGGCTATATGGGGTTGGAACGTTAGTGAAAAAGGTGATTGCCACTAACGTTCTCGAACCCACAATTTCCCTTAACGTTAACATCACTAACGCCCATGCCTAACTCACACTTTTCTGCAAGCTGAGCCCACTAAAGATTGTAACTGCTTTAACTCAAGATCTAAGGCCCACATCCAGGACTTGGAGAACTCACTAGAAGAACAAGAAGAGTAGTATATATAGGAGTAGCTTTTGAACTATAAAGAAGCTTGGCACTTTGGAGAACTACCCTCTGTATATTAAATTTTCTGTCGTTTTAGCTAAGCATGTATTATTTTCTGCCATTTTCCATTTCTAGAGCTATGAACAACTAAACTCCATTTCTAAAGATAAAGTTACTCATGTAATTCAATGGTGGGAATTTCAGATAGGTGTATGGAGGTGCTGTGTTCCTTCTGAATCTCTGCTTTCCTACTTCTTCCTTCTGGTTTTTCATCACTCCTTTCTATGGCAAGCTGTATGTAGGGCATCACCGTTGTCAATGGCTACATCCCATCCTCTCAGTGAAAATGGTCCAAATGCTCTGTCACAGCACGGCTAATCATCTGTCGGTTCTCAATTAGGTTGGAATAGAATCCAATGATTCTTTTGCGTCTGTCACTAACGCCCAGCCTTCAGGAGTTTGAAGCTCGTTACAGTCATTCAATCCCGGAATCCTACTCGGAATACCACAGACAAGGTTAGACTTTCCGGATTCCCATGAATGCCGCCATCAATTCTAGCTTATACCACGAAGATTCTGATCAAGGTATCCAAGAGATATGCGCCCGGTCTAAGGTAGAACGGAAGTGGTTGTCAGTCACGCGCGTTCATAGGTGAGAATGATGATGAGTGTCACGGATCATCACATTCATCAAGTTGAAGTGCAACGAATATCTTAGAACAGGAATAAATCGAATTGGATAGAAAAGAGTAGTAATTGCATTAAAACTTGAGGTACAGCAGAGCTCCACACCCTTAATCTATGGTGTGTAGAAACTCCACCGTTGAAATACATAAGTGATGAAGGTTCAAACATGGCCAAATGGCCAGCCCCCAAAACGTGATCACAGGATCAAAAATACAATCCAAGATTTCTAATAAACTAGTAAAAAGTTCTATTTATACTAAACTAGCTACTAGGGTTTACAGAGGTAAGTAATTGATGCATAAATTCACTTCCGGGGCCCACTTGGTGTGTGCTTGGGCTGAGCTTGATCTATCCACGAGCTGAGGCTTCTCTTGGAGTTGAATGCCAAGTTGTAACGTGTTTTGGGCGTTCAACTCTGGTTCGTGACGTGTTTCTGGCGTTTGACTCTAGAATGCAGCATGGAACTGACGTTGAGCGCTAGGTTACGTCGTCAAATCTCAAATAAATTATGGACTATTATATATTGCTGAAAAGCTCTGGATGTCTACTTTCCAACACCATTGAGATCGCGCCATTTAGAGTTTTGTAGCTCCAGAAAATTAATTTTGAGTGCAGGGAGGTCAGATTCCAACAGCATCAGCAGTCCTTTGTCAGCCTCCTATCAGAGTTTTGCTCAGGTCCCTCAATTTGAGCCAAAAAAATACCTGAAATCATAGAAAAACACACAAACTCGTAGTAAAGTCCAGAAATGTGAATTTAGCATAAAAACTAATGAAAACATCCCTAAAAGTAACTAGATCGTACTAAAAACTTCCTAAAAACAATGCCAAAAAGCGTATAAATTATCCGCTCATCAAGAGTCTAAGATGCGAAAGGTTTACCCCGAGCTATTCTCATGTAATCACTAAATTTTGAGGGCAAAATTTCTTATTTGGTAGGGGAAATGTAAGAACTGAGCCTAATTAATCATTTAATTAAGTTATTAATATTGCCCAAATTAGGTTCCGAAAAATTAGAGTGAGAATTTGAGTATATAAATGTGATTTTTAGACTCATTAGGTTTTTCCGAGTCAGAAAATGTGTTTTCTGCGAAAAATAGTGAAAAACCGCGAACCGGTAGTTGAACCAGTTGAACCGATTCAAGTCTGCCCGGTACTGCGCGAGAAAAAGTGAAAGCAGTCAAAAACTTTAGAAAAATAGTAAAAGTTAAAAACCTGGTGTTAATCTTAAAGGTTTGGCCCGAAATTGGGCCAAACAAGCTAAAAATGCTAACGGGTTGGACCGGACTCAAGTTGGACCCAACCCCAACATATAAATAGAGCCATTAATGAACCCTTCAGCCATAACAGAACACACACACCAGAAATAGAAAGAAGAAGGAGAATAGGGAAGAAGCATTATTCACCCCTCACTTTATTCCGCGATATCTCGGGCTACAGTGCTCCGATTCGCGAGCCGTTAGCGATTACGCGAAGCTCTCACTGAGCCTGTCACTTCTATTTAAGCTTTGTTGTATGCTTTTCGATTTTTCCTGTCCAGTTTTCGTACCCTTGTGAATTTCAAATTTTGGGGTTTGGTTTGAGTGAAATCGTGTGTTTTAGGTGTTTAGGTACACTCTAGCACTTGATTGCTTGTGGTTTTGGCTTCCAAAACTGTTGGGTAAGGTGAGTTAATCTTGAACTCTTGTGAATTTCAATTATGATGAGTCCTAGGTTGATTAGTGATGATTTGTGTGTATATAGCTCGATTATTGTGAGTTTAGAAGCTATTGGAACTTGTTGGTGATTGTTGGAGTGGAAGTGGAGGCTTGCTTGTGGTTGAAAGCTTGAGTTGAGCTCAAATTTGGGTTTTTGGACATATTAGAAATCGGCCAAGGTATGGTTTTAGTTTTCTCTATGTATATATAATATTCATAGATACTTAGACTAGTGACACATAGGATAGGTTTGGATTTATGTGGTTGTTGATGATGGTTGATTGATGAGGTATGTTGAATTGATATTGCTATGTTGTGAAATAATGATATTAAGGTATAATGTTTGATAAATTTGGATGATTGTATATTGTTGGATATTGATATAAAGCATGAATGAGGTTGATGATGAGAATGGATAGTGTTAAAATGATGATTGGTGAATGTGTTATTGGAGGATTGACTTTAGTGTCATATATTTGATGTTTGATGGTTGAGAATGGTAAATTGTGACTCAAGAGGGTAGATTGTGCTATAAATGGAAGTTTGGTATTGTTTTGGTTGGATGTGGTTTGAGAATTTGGGAAATTGAGTATTTGTAAAATTGTGGTAAAAAGGGAATTTTGGTGAACTTTGTCTGATCATAATTTATACCTCAGTTTTTAAAATTGACTGTAATTTATTTAGAATTAAAATTCATTAAAAACTCTTCAATTTGATATAGAGTTTGCAAAATTTGGATTTTTGTAGAAGAAGTTATGATCATTCAAAGTTTGGTGTAAAAATCTGAAATTCTGCAAAGTTGCATAATTTTATGATTTCTGGTATGTGTGCACGCACACCCCTGCGAAATTTTAAACATGTGCACACGCACAGACCTGTGCGTACGCACACGCAGATAAAGGCAATTTGTTTAGAGCGCTAGCATAGCCTGTGCGCGCACATACCCAATGAACGTTTACAACCTGTGCGCACGCACACGTTGGGAAGGGCAGTCTGTTGAGGGCACGAGCACCCCTTGTGCGAGCGAATAGAATTGCAAAATTTGGTACCTATGCATATGCACACCTCTATGCGTACACACACTTTTGAAAACTTCTTCTGTGCGTGCGCACGCATACCCCTGTGCATACGCATGGTGTGCGAAATTGTGATCACTGCTTTTCACAACTCAAATAATCCCTAGTAATGGCCCCAAGAACTTGGTGCTCAATACCATGGCATAAACACAACTTTGCACAACTAACCAGCAAGTGCACTGGGTCGTCCAAGTAATAAACCTTACGCGAGTAAGGGTCGATCCCACGGAGATTGTTGGTATAAAGCAAGCTATGGTCACCTTGTAAATCTTAGTCAGGCAGACTCAAATGGGTATAGTGATATACGAATAAAGCATAAAGATAAAGATAGAGGTACTTATGTAATTCATTGGTAGGAACTTCAGATAAGCATATGAAGATGCCTTCCCTTCCGTCTCTCTGCTTTCCTACTGTCTTCATCCAATCCTTCTTACTCCTTTCCATGGCAAGCTTATGCAAGGGTTTCACCGTTGTCAGTGGCTACCTCCCATCCTCTCAGTGAAAACGTTCCTATGCTCTGTCACAGCATAGGCTAATCATCTGTCGGTTCTCGGTCAGGCCGGAATAGAATCCAGTGATTCTTTTGCGTCTGTCACTAACGCCCCGCCTACTAGGAGTTTGAAGCACGTCACAGTCATTCAATCATTGAATCCTACTCAGAATATCACAGACAAGGTTAGACCTTCCGGATTCTCTTGAATGCCGCCATCAGTTCTAGCCTATACCACGAAGACTCTAATCTCACGGAATGGCTGGCTCGTTTGTCAGGCGAGCACTCGGTTGTCAGGCGATCAACCATGCATCGTGTATCAGGAATCCAAGAGATATTCACCCAATCTAAGGTAGAACGGAGGTGGTTGTCAGTCACACGTTCATAGGTGAGAATGATGATGAGTGTCACGGATCATCACATTCATCAAGTTGAAGAACAAGTGATATCTTGGACAAAGAACAAGCGGAATTGAATAGAAGAACAATAGTAATTGCATTAATACTCGAGGTACAGCAGAGCTCCACACCTTAATCTATGGTGTGTAGAAACTCCACCGTTGAAAATACATAAGAACAAGAGTGATCATTGGTTTCGGCCCCAGAGAGGGAACCAGAAGAACCAAGATGAAAATACAATAGTAAAAGGTCCTATATATAGAGAACTAGTAGCCTAGGGTGTACAAAGATGAGTAAATGACGTAAAAATCCACTTCCGGGCCCACTTGGTGTGTGCTTGGGCTGAGCAATGAAGCATTTTCGTGTAGAGACTCTTCTTGGAGTTAAACGCCAGCTTTTATGCCAGTTTGGGCGTTTAACTCCCATTTTGGTGCCAGTTCCGGCGTTTAACGCTGGGATTTCTGAGGGTTACTTTGAACGCCGGTTTGGGCCATCAAATCTTGGGCAAAGTATGGACTATCATATATTGCTGGAAAGCCCAGGATGTATACTTTCCAACGCCGTTGAGAGCGCGCCAATTGGGCTTCTGTAGCTCCAGCAAATCTACTTCGAGTGCAGGGAGGTCAGAATCCAACAGCATCTGCAGTCCTTTTCAGTCTCTGGATCAGATTTTGCTCAGGTCCCTCAATTTCAGCCAGAAAATACCTGAAATCACAGAAAAAACACACAAACTCATAGTAAAGTCCAGAAAAGTAAATTTTAACTAAAAACTAATAAAAATATACTAAAAACTAACTAGATCATACTAAAAACATACTAAAAACAATGCCAAAAAGCGTACAAATTATCCGCTCATCACAACACCAAACTTAAATTGTTGCTTGTCCCCAAGCAACTAAAAATCAAATAAGATAAAAAGAAGAGAATATGCAATGAATTCCAAAAACATCTATGAAGATCAGTATTAATTAGATGAGCGGGGCTTTTAGCTTCTTGCCTTTGAACAGTTTTAGCATCTCACTCTATCCTTTGCAACTCAGAATGATTGGCTTCTTTAGGAACTCAGAATCCAGATAGTGTTATTGATTCTCCTAGTTAAGTATGATGATTCTTGAACACAGCTACTTTATGAGTCTTGGCCGTGGCCCAAAGCACTCTGTCTTCCAGTATTACCACCGGATACATACATGCCACAGACACATAATTGGGTGAACCTTTTCAGATTGTGACTCAGCTTTGCTAGAGTCCCCAATTAGAGGTGTCCAGGGTTCTTAAGCACACTCTTTTTGCCTTGGATCACAACTTTATTCTTTCTTTTTCTTTCTTTTTCTCTTTCTTTTTTTTTCGGTTTTTTTTTCGCCTCTTTTTTTTTTTGTATTCACTGCTTTTTCTTGCTTCAAGAATCATTTTTAATGATTTTTCAGATCCTCAGTAACATGTCTCCTTTTTCATCATTCTTTCAAGAGCCAACATTCATGAACCACAAATTCAAAAGACATATGCACTGTTTAAGCATACATTCAGAAGACAAAAGTAATGCCACCACATCAAAATAATTAAACTGCTATAAAATTCAAAATTCATGCAATTCTTTTTCTTTTTCAATTTAAGAACATTTGTTTATTTAAGAAAGGTGATGGATTCATAGGAAATTCATAACTTTAAGGCATAGACACTAAGACACTAATGATCACAAGACACAAACATGGACAAACATAAGCATTAATTTTCGAAAAACAGGAAATAAAGAACAAGGAGATTAAAGAACGGGTCCACCTTAGTGATGGTGGCTCTTTCTTCCTCTTGAAGATCCTATGGAGTGCTTGAGCTCCTCAATGTCTCTTCCTTGTCTTTGTTGCTCCTCTCTCATGATTCTTTGATCTTCTCTAATTTCATGAAGGAGGATGGAATGTTCTTGGTGCTCCACCCTTAGTTGTCCCATGTTGGAACTCAATTCTCCTAGGGAGGTGTTCAGTTGCTCCCAATAGTTTTGTGGAGGAAAGTGCATCCCTTGAGGCATTTCAGGGATCTCATGATGAGAGGGGTCTCTTGTGTGCTCCATCCTTTTCTTAGTGATGGGCTTATCCTCATCAATGGGGATGTCTCCCTCTATGTCAACTCCAACTGAATAACAGAGGTGACAGATGAGATGAGGAAAGGCTAACCTTGCTAAAGTAGAGGACTTGTCCGCCACCTTATAGAGTTCTTGGGCTATAACCTCATGAATTTCCATTTCTTCTCCAATCATGATGCTATGAATCATGATGGCCCGGTCTAGAGTAACTTCGGACCGGTTGCTAGTGGGAATGATTGAGCGTTGGATAAACTCCAACCATCCTCTAGCCACGGGTTTGAGGTCATGCCTTCTCAATTGAACCGGCTTCCCTCTTGAATCTCTCTTCCATTGGGCGCCCTCTTCACATATGACTGTGAGGACTTGGTCCAACCTTTGATCAAAGTTGACCCTTCTAGTGTAAGGATGTTCATCTCCTTGCATCATGGGCAAATTGAATGCCAACCTTACACTTTCCGGACTAAAATCCAAGTATTTCCCCCGAACCATAGTAAGATAATTCTTTGGATCCGGGTTCATACTTTGATCATGGTTCTTGGTGATCCATGCATTGGCATAGAACTCTTGAACCATCAAGATTCCGACTTGTTGAATGGGGTTGGTAAGGACTTCCCAACCTCTTCTTCGGATCTCATGTCGGATCTCCGGATATTCACCCTTTTTGAGTGAAAAAGGGACCTCGGGGATCACCTTCTTCAAGGCCACAACTTCATAGAAGTGGTCTTGATGCACCCTTGAGATGAATCTCTCCATCTCCCATGACTCGGAGGTAGAAGCTTTTGCCTTCCCTTTCCTCTTTCTAGAGGTTTCTCCGGCCTTAGATGCCATAAATGGTTATGGAAAAACGAAAAAGCAACGCTTTTACCACACCAAACTTAAAAGGTTTGCTCGTCCTCGAGCAAAAGAAGAAAGAAGAGAGTAGAAGAAGAAGAAATGAGGAAGAAGGCAATGGCTTTTGTGTTCGGCCAAAGAGGGGGAGAAGTGGTGTTTAGGTTGTGTGAAAATGAAGGGGTGAAGAAGGGTATATATAGGAGAGGGGGAAGGGTCAAGTTCGGTCAAGTGAGGATGGGTTTGGGTGGGAAAGTGGTTTGAATTTGAATGGTGAGGTAGGTGGGGTTTTATGAAGGATGGATGTGAGTGGTGAAGAGAAAGAAGGGATTTGATAGGTGAAGGGTTTTTTGGAGAAGAGGTATTGAGGTGATTGGTGAATGAGTGAAGAAGAGAGAGAGTGGTGGGGTTGGTGGGGATCCTGTGGGGTCCACAGATCTTGTGGTGTCAAGGAAAAGTCATCCCTGCACCAAATGGCAAGCAAAATTACGTTTTGAGCCAATTCTGGCGTTAAACGCCGGGCTGGTGCCCATTTCTGGCGTTTAACGCCAGGTTCTTGCCCTTTTCTGGCGTTTAACGCCAGTTTGGTGCCCCTTTCTGGCGTTAAACGCCCAGAATGGTGCCAGACTGGGCATTAAACGCCCAACTGCTACTCTTACTAGCGTTTAAACGCCAGTAAGTTCTTCCTCCAGGGTGTGCTGTTTTTCTTCCTGTTTTTCATTCTGTTTTTACTTTTTCAATTGATTTTGTGACTTCTCATGATCATCAACCTACAAAATAAAATAGAATAACAAAAGAAAATAGATAACATATAACATTGGGTTGCCTCCCAACAAGCGCTTCTTTAATGTCAGTAGCTTGACAGATGGCTCTCATGGAGCCTCACATTTTCTCAGAGTAATGTTGGAACCTCCCAACACCAAACTTAGAGTTTGAATGTGGGGGTTCAACACCAAACTTAGAGTTTGGTTGTGGCCTCTCAACACCAAACTTAAAGTTTGACTGTGGGGGCTCTGTTTGACTCTGATTTGAGAGAAGCTCTTTATGCTTCCTCTCCATGGTGACAGAGGGATATCCTTGAGCCTTAAACACAAAGGATTCTTCATTCACTTGAATGATCAGTTCGCCTCTATCAACATCAATCACAGCCTTTGCTGTGGCTAGGAAGGGTCTGCCAAGGATGATGGTTTCATCCATGCACTTCCCAGTCTCTAGGACTATGAAATCAGTAGGGATGTAATGGTTTTTAATCTTCACCAAAACATCCTCTACAAGTCCATGAGCTTGTTTTCTTGAGTTGTCTGCCATCTCTAATGAGATTCTTGCAGCTTGCACCTCAAAGATCCCTAGCTTCTCCATTACAGAGAGAGGCATGAGGTTTACACTTGACCCTAAGTCACACAGAGCCTTCTTGAAGGTCATGGTGCCTATGGTACAAGGTATTGAAAACTTCCCAGGATCTTGTTGATGACAAGTCATCATATACCCATTTTTCAAGCTAATTTCACTTGTTTTGTTAGCATTTATGCACTTTCTTGCATCCTAAGTAAGTGATTTGGAGTGAAAATGCATAACTTCTTTAAATCAAGTAACCACCATGAAATTAATGTTAAATCATGAGGTTTAAGCTAATTTTAATTGAACTTTAATTGATTTATAAGCCTCTTGAATTTAGTGATACTTTGAGTGGTTGTTTTGGTTTATTGTAGGTGAAGAAAAGAAAAGAAAAGGAAAAGCGTGGCCTAAGAAGTGTAGCCCAAGGAAAGGAAAGTGTGGTCAAAGCAAGAGAAGTGTGCCGCATGCAAAGGGGGAGGCAAACATTGCCCTCCACAAGGGCACACTGCCCTCTAGGAGGGCAACATAAGAGAACCAAGAAGAGAAGGTAACTTTGCCCTGCCCACTCCAAGGGCAGAGCACAATTTTGTGCCTTGGAACCAAGAGGAATAAAATGTTGCCCTGCCCTCCACAAGGGCAGTATCGGGCTCTCCAAGGAAGAAAATCAAAGGAAAAATATCACCCATGCATGCCACAAGAGTTGAACACAGGACCATGAGGAAGCTAGGACTTAAGACCCATTACCGTGCCAAGAAGCCAAGGAAAATGATCAAGCGTGTGTCTCTGCCCAGATTCGAACACGGGCCTTCATTTTGGAAACACTGCCCTGCCCTCCGCGAGGGCAGGGCAGCATTTGGACTGATGCACAAATCTGGCGCACCAATTCTCTCCTGGCATGCACCAGGCCGCACCAAAGCCGCACCAACATGCACCAAATCCTGCCCTGCCCTCCACAAGGGCAGGGCAGCCTCCTGGGAGCTACCATTTTGGGCCGAAAAATTCAATTAAAATTCCAATTAAATTCATTTCTTCACCAAATCAAAAGCCCATCCAAATCCCAAAATCCAAGAATAGAAAGTGTATAAATAGGAGCTAGTTTGATGTAATTAGGACCTTTTCACTAACCTTTAGCTTGACTTTTGAATTTTGCACTTTCTTTGAGCTTTGAATTTCTTCCAATTGTTCTTGAGAGACTTGACCGAGAGTTCAGAGGATTAAGGAAGAATTGATTGATCTCCTTCCTCGTGTTTGCTCGGCCAATTTCACTCTCCTTTTTCTGAGTTTTGGGTGTGAGAAATTGAGGAAATTCTGTCTCAATTCCCATTCAAAATCTCTTCAAATCTTTTCATGCACAATTGAATTTCATTTCTGTTCCTTTACTGCTTCTTCTTTAATTTTCTGTCAATTGCTTTGATAACTCGGATCTGGGAAGGAAATTGGGTTTTAGGCTCTGCTACCTAAGCTCTTGAGTCCTGAGATCACAATTTACTTGGGTTCTTCTGTGAACCTTGCTGCACTTTACTTTAATTTCTGTTTAAGCTTTCATTGCTTCTAATTCAATTCCTGCTCTATTAATTGTGGCAATTCAATTCTTCTTTGTTTATATTCTGCAATCCCAGTCCTCAAATCCCTTTTACATTCAAGCAATTTACATTCCTTGCCATTTAAGTTACTACAATTTACATTTCTTGCACTTTAAGTTTCAGTCATTTAGTTTCTTGTTCTTTAAGATTCGGTCTATTTTATTTTCCTGCTCTTTAATTTACTGCAATTTCCCCTTTCCCTTTACATTTCAAGCAATTTATCTTCTGTTAAATACAACCCACTCAACCAAAACTTGATTCGCTTGACTAAATCAACCACTAAACTAAAATTGCTCAATCCTTCAATCCCTGTGGGATCGACCTCACTCATGTGAGTTATTATTACTTGATGCGACCCGGTACACTTGCCGGTGAGTTTTGTGTTGGATCGTTTTCCTCCAACTCGGCAGATCCATAAAAGGTCCGACCTCGTCCTAAGGCCCACGCCTAAAGGTCGGACCTCGGACAATGAAGCAAAGGAAGGCCCATCAAAAGGAACACAGCCCAAAAACTGAAGGCCGAAAGGGCCTAGAAAAGGCGGTTCCACAAAGATAGAGATAAAACTCCCAAAAGATAAGATAAGATAAGAATATCTTATCCAGGGAAGATCACGGCCAACTACTATAAATACACTGGAGAACCCAGGTATGACATTCATTCCACATTCTACACATATCTGCTTGGACCCATGCTAACTTAAGCATCGGAGTGTCATTGCAGGTACAACCACCAACCACTCCGCACATCAAGCTCGGGTCCCTGAACCCCCACCTCGGGCCTCTCCAGACGACCGAGCTACACGTTTCAGGTAACCCTCGGAACATTGGCGCCGTTGCCGGGGACATGGAAATCATCCCTCTATCATGGCGGACGACCC
Source organism: Arachis stenosperma (assembly GCF_014773155.1). Lineage (NCBI taxonomy): Eukaryota > Viridiplantae > Streptophyta > Magnoliopsida > Fabales > Fabaceae > Arachis > Arachis stenosperma. The sequence continues at coordinate 63,383,798 of NC_080379.1, forward strand.
TCTCAACAATGACCACGCTGCATCTGAACAAGAGGACGAAATTGACACCGGAGAACGACCGGACAGCCCTCTATCACCACGCACCCCAGGAGGAAACAAACAGAATCGCCCAAAGACATCACTCCCAAACAAAGATCCACAAAATTCCGAAAAAGAGAAGAACTCGGAGATTCTAGAAACAGTCCGGGCACAACAAGACCGACTGAAACAACTCGAAGAGGACATAAAGAAACAGAAAGAAACTGAACAAGATCTGAGAAGGGAGACCCGAAAGCGCAGAGAATTAGAAGAAAAACTGCGGAAAATAGAGGCCAACCTGAAAGACCGAACAGAACGCGGCACCACCCCCGAAGGCAACCATGATCCCTTCACGCGAGAGATCATGAAGGAGAAGGTACCGCGAAACTTCAAACCACCCGATATGGATCTCTACGACGGCACCACCGATCCAAGTCACCACCTCAGCAACTTCAGAAGCAGAATGTACCTAGTCGACGCCTCCGACGCGATTCGGTGCAAAGCCTTCACCACCACTCTCACCAAGTCAGCCATGAAGTGGTTTGACAACCTGCCACCAAGATCAATCACCAGCTTCGAAGACCTAACCAAAAAATTCCTAACAAGGTTCTCTATTCAAAAGGACAAGACAAAACATGCCCCCAGTCTACTCGGGATCAAGCAAGGTAACCAAGAAACTCTCCGAGAATACATGGAGCGATTCAATAAAGCCTGCCTGGACATACAACACTTGCCCACTGAAGCAGCCATCATGGGACTAGCAAACGGCCTAAAAGAGGGACCGTTTAGCCAATCCCTATCCAAACGATACCCGACCTCCCTATACGAGGTGCAGGAGCGGGCAGAAAAATATATCAACATGGAGGAAACCTCCCAGCTAAGAGACTCTTCTAGGAAGGAATCAACCTACCCACTCCGAGATCGGGATCGGGAACAGAAGAAAAAAGAAGACCCCAACTCGGACAAGCCACAGAAGTACCACAACTACAACCCCCTCCGGGTCTCCCTGGTAGACGTCTACAGAGAAGTATGCCACACCGAAAAGATCCCACCGCCCCGACCGCTAAAACACAAGAGAGCGGGAAGAGATCGGTCCGAATACTGTGAATATCACAAGCTCTACGGTCATTCTACTAACGACTGCCACGACCTAAAAAATGTTATAGAAAAGCTGGCCAGAGAAGGAAAACTCGACAGATATATAGCAGAGAGAGGAGAAGAGACCAGGAAGAGAAGGCGGGGGGATAACGAAGGTCGGGCCGAACAAACCCCGCGAACCCCTGAAAGACACGTTCACATGATAAATGGAGGTTTTGCAGGTGGAGGAACATCCAGATCCTCGCGAAAAAGACACCTCAAAGAAGTCTATCATGTCCGAGAAGACAGTCCCCTGCCCGAGTTACCTACTATCTCATTTACCCGAGAAGATGCTCAAGGGATAATTCCCGGGCACGACGATCCAATGGTAGTCACCATTATCCTAGCAAACGCCAACTTACATCGAACCTTGATTGACCAGGGAAGCTCAGCAGATATCCTGTTCAAAACGGCATTCGACAAGCTCGGACTTGAAGAAAAAGAACTAAAGGCGTATCCCACCGACCTATTTGGGCTAGGGGATACCCCGATCCATCCCTTAGGATACATCCCGCTACACACTACCTTTGGAAGAGGCGAGCAATCTAAAACATTAAGCATCGACTACATTATAGTCGACGTCACTTCGGCATACAATGCCCTCATTGGGCGACCAACCCTAAACAGACTGGCAGCTATAGTCTCAACCCCACACCTCTGTATGAAGTTCCCTACCGCAAAAGGAATCGCTACCCTAAAAGGCGACCAAAAACTAGCGCGGCGATGCTACAACGAAAGCCTGAGCCTAAAAGGGAAGGAGGTCAACACGATAGAACTCGGACGAGTTCAGTCCCGAGAAGATCTTCGACCACAACCAGAGGGAGAGACCGAAAAAGTCCAGATTGGGAACACACCTGAAAAAATAACAAACATAGGAGCGAACCTCAAAACGGGCCTAAAAGAGGAACTCATAACCCTCTTAAAGGAGAATTCCGACCTCTTCGCCTGGAAAGCCTCCGACATGCCAGGCATAAGCCCCGACCTGATGTGCCATAAGCTATCAGTTTACCCGGGATCCCGACCTGTCCAACAAAGACGCCGGAAGCTCGGACCCGAGCGCATGCAAGCAATAGAAGAACAAGTACAAGCACTACTAGATGCAGGGTTCATTAGGGAAGTAAAATACCCCCTATGGCTCGCAAACGTGGTCCTGGTAAAAAAGCCCAACGGAAAATGGAGGATGTGCGTCGATTACACAGACCTCAACAAAGCCTGCCCCAAAGACCCATATCCACTACCAAACATCGACGCCTTAGTAGATGCAGCCTCAGGCTACAGATATCTCTCCTTCATGGACGCATACTCAGGATACAATCAAATCCCGATGTACGGACCCGACCAAGAAAAGACCTCGTTCATAACCCCAAGGGCAAACTACTGCTACGTAGTAATGCCCTTCGGGCTGAAAAACGCAGGGGCAACCTACCAGAGGCTAATGAACAAAGTGTTCTCAGAGCACATCGGACTACAGCTAGAGGTGTACGTCGACGACATGCTGGTAAAGACACAAGAAGACAGAAACTTGCTGACCGACCTCACCAGCGTCTTCGGCACCCTCAGAAAACACAACATGAGACTTAACCCGACAAAGTGCACCTTCGCCGCAGAAGCCGGAAAGTTCTTAGGCTTCATGCTGACTCAAAGGGGCATCGAAGCGAACCCGGACAAATGCCAAGCGATACTCAATATGAAAAGCCCGACGCGTGTCAAAGAAGTACAACAACTGAATGGAAGGCTAGCCGCCCTATCAAGATTCTTGGCAGGATCAGCGATAAAGTCACTACCTCTCTACTCACTCCTAAGAAAGGGAAACCCTTCTCATGGACCCCGGAGTGCGAAAAAGCCTTTCAAGAATTCAAAGAATTCCTCGGGCAGCCACCCATCCTAACCCGACCTTTAAAAGGAGAAGAACTCGTACTATACCTCTCGGTTGGACATCGAGCAGTCGCTTCAGCATTAATACGAGAAAATGACCAAGGACAACACCCCATATACTTTGTAAGCAAGGCACTACAAGGGGCCGAATTAAACTACCAGAAGATAGAAAAATTCGCCTACGCCCTAGTATTCACAGCTCGGAGGCTCCGTCCCTACTTTCAAGCCCACACCATCAAAGTCCGGACAAACCAACCCATGAGACACATCCTCCAAAAAACAGACCTGGCAGGACGAATACTGCAATGGGCGATGGAACTGTCCGAGTTCGACCTCCACTATGAAACCCGGACTGCCATAAAATCTCAGTATCTAGCCGACTTCATCGCAGAATACACTGAGACCCCTGGAACCCCACTCTCATGGAACCTGTATGTCGACGGGTCCTCAAACAAAACCGGAAGCGGAGCCGGGGTTATACTCGAAAGCGACCAAGGAACGCGGATAGAACTATCCCTAAAATTCGAGTTCCAGGCCTCGAACAACCAAGCCGAATACGAGGCCCTACTAGCAGGTCTAAAGCTAGCCGAAGAGGTCAGAGCCCAGAAAATCACGATCTTCAGCGACTCCCAGGTCGTCACATCACAAGTAAATGGAAGCTACCAGGCCAAAGACCCAACTATGAAAAAATACCTGGACCAAACACAGGCACAATTACGCCACTTTCCGGAGACACAGATCCAGCACATACCTCGGGAACAAAACGCCTGGGCAGACGCCCTCTCAAAGCTTGCCAGCACCAAGCCCGGAGGCAACAACAGAAGTCTCCTCCAGGAAACATTACAATCTCCCTCCGTGCTAAGAGAGGAAGAAACGCTAAACATATCCGACCAACAGCAAGGATGGATGACCCCCATACTCAGCTACCTGAAGTCGGGAACTCTCCCCGCCAAAAGAAAAGAAGCTAAAAGACTCACAAAAGACGCCCAGAATTATACACTAATTCACGACGTATTATACAGAAAAGGATTCTCAAACCCGCTCCTTAGGTGCGTCCCGACCTCAGAAACAAAGAGCGTCCTCGAAGAAGTCCACGGAGGCATGTGTGGGAACCATCTCGGAGCTCGGGCATTATCCAAGAAAGTAGTCCGGGCCGGGTTCTACTGGCCAACTTTGCAAAAAGACGCAACGGAGTTTGTGAAAATATGCCCCCCTGCCAAAAACACGCCAATTTCCACAAGGCACCACCCGAAGACCTTATCAGCATCACCGCACCATGGCCCTTCGCAAAATGGGGACTTGACCTACTCGGCCCGTTCCCCTAAGGACCGGGGCAAGTCAAATACCTCATAGTAGGGGTCGACTACTTCACAAAGTGGATCGAAGCTAAACCTTTAGCCACCATTACGGCTCAGAAAAGCCGCAAATTCCTATACAAAAACATCGTCACAAGGTTCGGAGTCCCCTACTCCATCACAACAGACAATGGAACACAGTTCACGGACACAGGTTTTCAGAACTTGGTGGCCGAACTAAAAATCAAACAGCAATTCACCTCAGTCGAGCACCCACAAGCCAACGGACAAGCAGAGGCCGCAAATAAAGTCATCTTGGCCGGGTTAAAACGAAGACTCCAAGAGGCCAAAGGAGCATAGGCCGAGGAGCTCCCCCAGGTATTATGGGCATATCGGACAACTCCACACTCTACAACGGGAGAATCACCATTCCGACTTGCTTACGGAATGGAGGCAATGATTCCTATCGAAATAGATGAAGGGTCACCCAGAGTCATCTTCTACAACGAAGAAGGTAACCCGCAGGCACAAAAGGAAGAACTCGACTTCCTCTCCGAGGTCCGAGAAAGAGCCCGGATCCGAGAAGAAGCCTTAAAACGGCGAACGGCCCTCAGATACAATCAGAAAGTAATAAAACGAAGCTTCTCCACTCACGACCTAATTCTAATCCGAAATGACATCGGAACACAAAAGTCGGGAGAAGGAAAGCTAGCTGCAAATTGGAAAGGACCCTACAAAGTAACAGAAGTCTTAGGAACAGGCTATTACAAGATATCCGACCTAGAAGGCAATGAGCTGCCCAGGGCCTGGCACGCCTGTAATCTAAGACGGTACTACAGCTAGAAAAATTTGACCCGAGGTGTACTCTTTTTCCCTACAAGGGTTTTTTAATGAGACACCCGGTCAAGTAAGGCACCCGACCTAGTCAAGGGTAAACACTCTGTAAATATTCTTTCTTTTTTAATACTAATCAAATTTTTCTGCTTTCTTTTGTTCTTCCTCGTGATGAAACAAATCCTGAAAAAGTACCCCGCCAAGGCGCATTAATTTATGCTCGACAAAACGCAAAAAATCATTGCCGAGAGACCACACAAGGTCGGCAAAGATAAAAGCGACGAGGTTCAAATTAATGTGAGAAGTTATAAAGTAACTCTGAAAAAGGCTCAAAAAGCCAAATAAAAAGAGATTACAAAAATAACTTAAAAGGCCGACCAACGACAAAGTCGGACCCAACAAAGGGTGTACTCGACCGCCCAACCCGAGGTCCGAGGAAAAACCCGGACCCGAGAAGGAAGCCTTAAAACGGCGAAAACAAAGATTTCGAAAACGCTTACTAAAAAGTTGCTATACAAAAAACAACTAAAAAGTACAAGCGAAAAAACAAAATCAAAAGGAAAAAACAAAAAGTTTCAGAGAAAAAAGCGCTAGCTAAAAAGTTGTTATCCAAAAACAACTAAAAAGCATAAAAGCGGAGCAAAAAGTCAAAACGCGAACAAAAAAAACACCGCATAATAAGCTAAAAAGTTACTACAAGTAGCTAAAAGCAAAAAGGGTGTCCAAAGCATTCACAGAAACCATCCAAAAACAAAAAGAGCCCACAGGCCGGGCAAAAAACCAAAAGATAAAAAGGATTACAGAGAATCAAAGATCCTTTCCGGACGCCGCATCAACAGAAGGCTGCGGAAGAAACATAGAAATCGGGACAGCATCGACGGCACCGTCATCTCGATTTAAAACCTCCACACCAGATCCATCCCCGGCCAAAGGTGAAGTCGGGCTCGCAACCGGAACTGTGGGATCGGACACCGGAACCTTGGGGTCGGACACCGGAACCTCATCCTCGTTGGGAGCAGGAACAATCTTTCCCTCCACAACAACGTTATCCGTACTAAATAAACTCAGATCCAGGTCAGGAGCAAGAACCCGGACCTGAGCCTTCAAATTTTCATACATAGCATCCATACCCTTAGCCACATGCCCTTCTAGCTCGTAAAAATCATCCCGAGCAGATTGCAACTTCTCCTTTGTCTCCACAAGCTCGGCAAGTGCCCGAGTATAATTCTCCTTCGCCGCCTTCGCCATCTCCTCGGACGAACTCGCCACCGCCACAGCCGCGGTGGCTTTAGCTTTCTCCTTCTCCAAAGACTCCTCCAGCTCAGCAATCCTAGCAGCCTTCAGCTTACTAGTTCTCTCGAACTCAGACTGAGCTTTCTCAAGTCGGGAACTGGTCGCACCAATAGGGGATTTCTTGAACTCCCGGGCAATAGCGGCATGAAGACTAGCCATCCGGACACAGCTCCGCGCCATATACTGAAAATGGTGCTCCATAGACACATCATCAGTAGAAATAAAAGTCTGAGGGAGGATATGCTGCTCAACCCAACCAAGAGCGTCGAAATCCTTGTCATTAAAACCCGCAGGCTCTTGAGAGGTCTTCTGTTTCTTGGGAGGAGGACCCGAGGACGAAGGAGGAGAAGAGGTAGCAGGTCCAGATGTCGGAGGATCTTGATTTATAGCTCGGAACTGGGGAGTCGGAATAGTCTTTGACCGAGTAGTGACACCCACAGTAGTCTTCTCCGGAGAAGATCGGGCAGAAGCCCCCCCAGCCTCGATATTCCGAGCGGCCACAGACTTCTTCGTCCGACGAAGGTACTTCATGGAATCCGCCTGAGAAGACATCTCTGCAGAAATAAAAGAAAAGGATTACCACAACAGAAATTCCACCAAAATAAGCAAAAGCCAAAAATACTAAAAAAAGATGAATCTCGGAGAGGTCGGGAACTACCTAACTCGGAACGGAGAAGGCTTGGATCTCCCAACATTTTCTTCGTGTCCAAGTGAGGTGCCCGACCCCATAAACTGCTTACCACACCCACAAAAGCCTGCTCCACCTCATCTAGACTCTCAAAAGTATACTTAGTAGACACTACATTCTCCTGCCAACAAAGAGGAAAAGAAGGCTCCCCACTCTCATCTAGAAAGAAAGGTCGGACGTCTCCAGTAGCCCGGACATTGAAATAAGAGTTCTTAAAATCGTGAAAGGACTCATCATACAGGGTACAAGACTTCCTTCCCTGGTTAGCCCTAAAAGAGACCCAAGATACCTTCCCTCCACCCGACCCCGGCTTCGTCAACACAAACAAGTAGGAAAAAAGAGAAATAGAGGGAACGACGCCCAAAAACTGACACAAAAGTTGAAACAGCTTTAAAAATGCCCAAGAATTCGGATGGAGCTGCGTAGGGGCAAGGTTACAAGACCATAACACCTCGGACTCCAGGTCGGTAAAAGGAAGTCGGACACTCAGCTTAGAGAAAAAACAATCATAAGCATAAAAGAAGAGCTTCTCGGAACTATCTAGGGGCGGGAAGCACACTCTCTCCTCGGAATCCGGGGCTACTAGTTCATAATCCCTCTCAGACTCCCTATTTTCACATATGCTACAGTGCCTACGGAACCTAGCTAAATACTCAGAATCTACCACAGAAGGGACTTTTAGAGGAAGAGGGTCTACCCAACCAAGACCACTTGGAATCTTGGTCGACATCGCTTGAAGAACCTTTCGAGACATAAAATTCTTACCTACAAAGAAGAATACAACAGCAAGCAAAAATCACATAAAGAAGACAGCAAAAAAACCCATTCAGCAAAACCCGAAACAAAAATGCCAGAGAACGAAAAAGAGCCCCCCCCCCATATGCAAACAACAACGGCGGCGCCTCTTTTTGGGGCAACCCAGGCATAAAGAAAAAAAGAAACAAACAAGAGCCACACAAAGAACAGAAGCATATGATCACAAGAAAAAAGAAACATGGGAACAAACCTGGAAGAAAGAAAACGAAGGCGAAGAGCTCCGAAGCAAGGAGAACGAAACGGCGGCGCAGAAGAAACCCCGGAAAGACACACGGAAAGATTCGGGGAAGAAGAACAAAGAGAGAGAAGAAGCGGTGCTCGAAAAAGGAGATGGCAAAACTCAGAAAAACAGGAAGGGAGCAGAATAAAACGAAGAAAAAGGAATGGAGCAAATAAATAATGCCTTCACAGAGCACGAACGGAAATCGAGGAGAAACGGTAAAATGCAATAAATGCAGGAACGACCATTTTTTGAATTTTGAAAAACTACTATGCCCGAGCTCGACCTCCCAAAAAGGACGAACTCGGGCAGGGGCACTGTTCATACCCTGACCGGGCTCCTCCAACTCGGCAGATCCATAAAAGGTCCGACCTCGTCCTAAGGCCCACGCCTAAAGGTCGGACCTCGGACAATGAAGCAAAGGAAGGCCCATCAAAAGGAACACAGCCCAAAAACTGAAGGCCGAAAGGGCCTAGAAAAGGCGGTTCCACAAAGATAGAGATAAAACTCCCAAAAGATAAGATAAGATAAGAATATCTTATCCAGGGAAGATCACGGCCAACTACTATAAACACACTGGAGCACCCAGGTATGACATTCATTCCACATTCTACACATATCTGCTTGGACCCATGCTAACTTAAGCATCGGAGTGTCATTGCAGGTACAACCACCAACCACTCCGCACATCAAGCTCGGGTCCCTGAACCCCCACCTCGGGCCTCTCCAGACGACCGAGCTACACGTTTCAGGTAACCCTCGGAACAGGAGTATCACCAAGAAACTGCAAATTCTGAGCAGTCAAATGACATGAAAAATTATCCACCCTCACTTCCCAGTTTCTCATTTAAAAGTTCTTCATCACCTGATTATGCCTCAACACAAAGTTTCCTCCAAAATCCATACAAGTCATCCCATCAATCATACAACTCATTCCACACCCCTCAACACAACTTCACCACAACACATCCATGTCACCAAAATTACTCTCTACCTTCATCTCTTGAACCAGCAGATGAGGATTACATTCAAGCCACTGAAATACATAGAAAACTCGTGGAAAGATACACACGACCCCAATCCTGGATAGAAATCATCCTCAAGAAGATGAATGGGCCTTTAGAGCAAACAAGAAGGAACCTAGAACCATCAAACAGAGAGGATGAAGACCAATTTGTGGGTGAGGAAGTGGAAAAGCAAGATGAGGAAGCCTCTGTGTCAAGTGAAATTTCAATAGAAAAGGAGGTTGTCGAGGTGTTTAAACCTGTAGCTTCATATTCACAGAAGCTAATTGGCATGATAGAGGAACCTGAAACTTCTCTCCCAAGGAAATTAATGGAAAATCATGAAGAAGAAATAGAAGAAGATACTCAAGAGAATTCACACTCAAGTGAAGTAGAGAAGTGCACAGAGGAAGAGCTCATTGAACCATCACTGCAAGGAACTCTTGATGAAGACAAAACTCCAACAATTACACAACCATCAAGACTTGGACTCAAGGAAGTGAAGGCAATTAACAAAAGCACCGAAAAGAGGATTGTGACCAAGCTACAAAAGACAATATTCATGAAGAAGAGAAGGTCAACTACAAGCAATCTTCCCCCTGATCAAGCAAGCAAGCTCAATCAAGCCAATTTCAAAAGAAAGCTTGCTGAAAGGAGACCAAGACAGGGGATAATAGCTGAATCTTTCCCTCCTTTGAGGTCATTCCTCTTAACAAACTGGAAGAAGAGGAAGAAAGTGAAGAACAACATGTCAAGCTAATGACAATAAAAGAGCGCTTGTTGGGAGGCAACCCAACCTGAGGTAGTTTTTCTTTCATAGCTTTTCCAATAAAAATGTTGAATAATTGGTATGCATTGCAAGGAGCTAAGTTTGGTGTTGCACACCAAAACAATTTGAGGGAGAATGAAAACTTCTAAGTTTGGTGTTCCACCAAAAATATCATTTAAAAACACATTCTCACCTCTTGCATGATGCTAGCTTCAAGCAACCAAACACATTATTCAACTGTTTAATTGCTTTCTAGTTTTAATCTCATTAACCTTTAGCAAGTATACATGGTTTCAAATATGGTTAACTTGTTGCATCTGAGGCAGTGGCAAACAATTAAGTTTGGTGTCCCTACACCAAAAATCAATCCTGGAACCACACTCAGTTCATGCATACTAACCATATAATTAAGGGCTTGAGAAGCAAGCAACTTTGAGGATTATGCAGGATATGAGTCAACAATTGAAGACATTATGCATCTTGACTCAAAGAGAACACAACAGAAGGAAAAATCAAAGGGTTGCAACTTCAAAGGTTGTATCTAAAACTTAAGCCTTGCTGCTGTGAAATGTTTTGAATCTGGATACCATTGTATGTCTTGCTAAAGTGTTTATTTAGTTGCAAGTGAAATTGTTTGCTAAAAATGCTAAGTCTGCATAATGCTTGTTATCCATCACTTAGCTTGAAAATTGTTCTGTTTCCCATATGCTTAAATAAAAGAGTTTGGTTTGAATTGAAAAGTAAAATATCCAATGTTGCATAAGCATGAATGGAAGTTGGTGGTGGTATATGTGTTTGATTAAATGCATAACTCATAAAATAATTGTTGCATAATATCATTCTCATTCAAATGTGAGTTAGCTTGCTGTTACAAAGACTCTCATCAATAATGAAAAAGCCCTTGGTAACAAAAACAGAAAGAAAAGGGAAAGAAAAAGCCAAAATGGCAAGAAAAACAAAGAATAAGGTTGGACACCAATAGCTTGGACCTTAGGACATATGCCTGTGGTGTTCTTGTACTAAGATCTGCTTGGATGAGTAAATTCTAAGGGGTATCTTAAAACCCGGTCACTTAGATCAACTGATTTGGGATGGCCAATTGAAATCCACAATAAAGAGCAACTTAGATACAGAACATTTAGTTATCCAAAGAGATGCTGGGCATCAATGATCCTAGGAAGAACTAATGAGCCATGTGTCTGTGGTGAAAGATGTTGAGTAAAAAGAAAAAGAAAATAAAGCCAAAGGCTAACGCTGCAACATTTGACACCAAACCTCCAAAAGAATAATAAGCTTGTTAAGCATTATAAGCCAAGAAAAGTTAGCAAGGGAGTAATCAAAAAGTGAGTCTTCTAACAGCAAGTTTAGCAAGCCTTTGAGGAAAGATGTGTATTATGTAGCAGCAACAATAAGTGTGTTGTCATTGTCTGCATAAAGACCCCATAAATCAAGTTCTGCTATATGCCTAATAAGGATATGTGTTCTTTTCTTATTCATGTCATTTACTCTTAGTTTTGATGCTTGCTTGGGGACAAGCAAGATTTAAGTTTGGTGTTGTGATGACAAGTCATCATATACCCATTTTTCAAGCTAATTTCACTTGTTTTGTTAGCATTTATGCACTTTCTTGCATCCTAAGTAAGTGATTTGGAGTGAAAATGCATAACTTCTTTAAATCAAGCAACCACCATGAAATTAATGTTAAATCATGAGGTTTAAGCTAATTTTAATTGAACTTTAATTGATTTATAAGCCTCTTGAATTTAGTGATACTTTGAGTGGTTGTTTTGGTTTATTGTAGGTGAAGAAAAGAAAAGAAAAGGAAAAGCGTGGCCTAAGAAGTGTAGCCCAAGGAAAGGAAAGTGTGGTCAAAGCAAGAGAAGTGTGCCGCATGCAAAGGGGGAGGCAAACATTGCCCTCCACAAGGGCACACTGCCCTCTAGGAGGGCAACATAAGAGAACCAAGAAGAGAAGGCAACTCTGCCCTGCCCACTCCAAGGGCAGAGCACAATTTTGTGCCTTGGAACCAAGAGGAATAAAATGTTGCCCTGCCCTCCACAAGGGCAGTATCGGGCTCTCCAAGGAAGAAAATCAAAGGAAAAATATCACCCATGCATGCCACAAGAGTTGAACACAAGACCATGAGGAAGCTAGGACTTAAGACCCATTACCGTGCCAAGAAGCCAAGGAAAATGATCAAGCGTGTGTCTCTGCCCAGATTCGAACACGGGCCTTCATTTTGGAAACACTGCCCTGCCCTCCGCGAGGGCAGGGCAGCATTTGGACTGATGCACAAATCTGGCGCACCACACACAAATCTGGCGCACCAATTCTCTCCTGGCATGCACCAGGCCGCACCAAAGCCGCACCAACATGCACCAAATCCTGCCCTGCCCTCTACAAGGGCAGGGCAGCCTCCTGGGAGCTACCATTTTGGGCCGAAAAATTCAATTAAAATTCCAATTAAATTCATTTCTTCACCAAATCAAAAGCCCATCCAAATCCCAAAATCCAAGAATAGAAAGTGTATAAATAGGAGCTAGTTTGATGTAATTAGGACCTTTTCACTAACCTTTAGCTTGACTTTTGAATTTTGCACTTTCTTTGAGCTTTGAATTTCTTACAATTGTTCTTGAGAGACTTGACCGAGAGTTCAGAGGATTAAGGAAGAATTGATTGATCTCCTTCCTCGTGTTTGCTCGGCCAATTTCACTCTCCTTTTTCTGAGTTTTGGGTGTGAGAAATTGAGGAAATTCTGTCTCAATTCCCATTCAAAATCTCTTCAAATCTTTTCATGCACAATTGAATTTCATTTCTGTTCCTTTACTGCTTCTTCTTTAATTTTCTGTCAATTGCTTTGATAACTCGGATCTGGGAAGAAAATTGGGTTTTAGGCTCTGCTACCTAAGCTCTTGAGTCCTGAGATCACAATTTACTTGGGTTCTTCTGTGAACCTTGCTGCACTTTACTTTAATTTCTGTTTAAGCTTTCATTGCTTCTAATTCAATTCCTGCTCTATTAATTGTGGCAATTCAATTCTTCTTTGTTTATATTCTGCAATCCCAGTCCTCAAATCCCTTTTACATTCAAGCAATTTACATTCCTTGCCATTTAAGTTACTGTAATTTACATTTCTTGCACTTTAAGTTTCAGTCATTTAGTTTCTTGTTCTTTAAGATTCGGTCTATTTTATTTTCCTGTTCTTTAATTTACTGCAATTTCCCCTTTCCCTTTACATTTCAAGCAATTTATCTTCTGTTAAATACAACCCACTCAACCAAAACTTGATTCGCTTGACTAAATCAACCACTAAACTAAAATTGCTCAATCCTTCAATCCCTGTGGGATCGACCTCACTCATGTGAGTTATTATTACTTGATGCGACCCGGTACACTTGCCGGTGAGTTTTGTATTGGATCGTTTTCCACACATCACTTGTCTCTTTTGAGGTAATTTCTGCCTAGACAAGTCATCCAGTTCTTTGGTGAGCAAAGGGGGTTCATTCTCCCAAGTCTCATTTCCAAATAACTTGTCATTTAGCTTCATGATTGCTCCAAGGTATTTAGCAACTTGCTCTTCAGTGACATACTCATCCTCTTCAGAGGAAGAATACTCATCAGAGCTCATGAAAGGCAGAAGTAAGTCCAATGGAATCTCTATGGTCTCATTTTGAGCCTCAGATTCCCATGGTTCCTCATTAGGGAACTCATTGGAGGTTAGTGCACGCCCATTGAGGTCTTCCTCAGTGGCGTTCACTTCTTCTCCTTCCTCTCCAAATTCGGCCATGTTGATGGCCTTGCACTCTCCTTTTGGATTTTCTTCTGTATTGCTTGGGAGAGTACTAGGAGGGAGTTCAGTAACTTTCTTGCTCAGCTGTCCCACTTGTGCCTCCAAATTCCTAATGGAGGACCTTGTTTCAGTCATGAAACTTTGAGTGGTTTTGATTAGATCAGAGACCATAGTTGCTAAGTCAGAGGGGTTCTGCTTAGAATTCTCTGTCTGTTGCTGAGAAGATGATGGAAAAGGCTTGCCATTGCTAAACCTGTTTCTACCACCATTATTGTTGTTAAAACCTTGTTGAGGTCTTTCTTGATTCTTCCATGAGAAATTTGGGTGATTTCTCCATGAAGAATTATAGGTGTTTCCATAGGGTTCTCCTAGGTAATTCACCTCTTCCATTGAAGTGTTCTCAGGATCATAGGCTTCTTCTTCAGATGAAGCGTCCTTAGTACTGCTTGGTGCATTTTGCATTCCAGACAGACTTTGAGAGATCAAATTGACTTGTTGAGTCAATATCTTGTTCTGAGCCAGAATGGCATTCAGAGCATCAATCTCAAGAACTCCTTTCTTCTGATTAGTCCCATTGTTCACAGGATTCCTTTCAGAAGTGTACATGAATTGGTTATTTGCAACCATTTCAATCAGCTCTTGAGCTTCTGTAGGCGTCTTCTTCAAATGAAGAGATCCTCCAGCAGAGCTATCCAAAGACATCTTGGATAGTTCAGAGAGACCATCATAGAAAATACCTATGATGCTCCATTCAGAAAGCATGTCAGAAGGACATTTTCTGATCAATTGTTTGTATCTTTCCCAAGCTTCATAGAGGGATTCTCCATCCTTCTGTCTGAAGGTTTGGACTTCCACTCTAAGCTTACTCAATTTTTGAGGTGGAAAGAACTTTGCCAAGAAGGCATTGACTAGCTTTTCCCATGAGTCCAGGCTTTCTTTAGGTTGTGAGTCCAACCATGTCCTAGCTCTGTCTCTTACAGCAAAAGGGAATAGCATAAGTCTGTAGACTTCAGGGTCAACCCCATTAGTCTTGACAGTATCACAGATTTGCAAGAATTCAGCTAAGAACTGATGAGGATCTTCCAATGGAAGTCCATGAAACTTGCAATTCTGTTGCATTAGAGAAACTAATTGAGGCTTAAGCTCAAAGTTGTTTGCTCCAATGGCAGGGATAGAGATGTTTCTCCCATAAAAGTCGGGAGTAGGTGCAGTAAAGTCACCCAGCACCTTCCTTGCATTGTTGGCATTGTTGTTGTTTTCGGCTGCCATGTGTTCTTCTTCTTTGAAGATTTCTGTTAGGTCCTCTACAGAGAGTTGTGCTTTAGCTTCTCTTAGCTTTCGCTTCAAGGTCCTTTCAGGTTCAGGGTCAGCTTCAACAAGAATGCTTTTGTCTTTCTTCCTGCTCATATGAAAGAGAAGAGAACAAGAAAATGTGGAATCCTCTATGTCACAGTATAGAGATTCCTTGAGGTGTCAGAGGAAAAGAAAAGTAGAAGACAGAAGTAGAAAATTCAAACTTATCAAAGAAGATGGAGTTCGAATTTTGCATTAAGGAATAGTGTTAGTCCATAAATAAAAGGATGTGAGAAGAAGGGAAGTAATTTTCGAAAATTAAGTAAAATATTTTGAAAACATTTTGAAAAACACTAATTAATTTTCGAAAATAAGAGTGGGAAAGAAATCAAGTGATTTTTGAAAAAGATTTTGAAATTAGAAGTAAAAAAGATTTGATTGAAAACTATTTTGAAAAAGATGAAGTTAAGAAGATATGATTGGTTTTAAAAAGATGTGATTGAGAAGATATGAATTGAAAACAATTTTAAAAAGATTTGATTTTAAAAATTAATAACTTGGCTATCAAGAAAAGATATGATTCAAACATTAAACCTTTCTCAACAGAAAAGGCAACATACTTGAAATGTTCAATCAAATCATTAATTGTTAGCAAGTATCTTTAAAAAAAGAAAGAAATTGATTTTGAAAACATTTGATTGAAAAGATATGATTTGAAAAAGATTTGATTTTGAAAAACTTTGAAAACTTGAAAAAAAATTGATTTGAAAACAAAAATCCTCCCCCTTGTGCCATCCTGGCGTTAAACGCCCAGAATGGTGCACATTCTGGCGTTTAACGCCCAAAACTATACCCTTTTGGGCGTTAAACGCCCAACCAGGTACCCTGGCTGGCGTTTAAACGCCAGTCTGTCCTTCTTCACTGGGCGTTTTGAACGCCCAGCTTTTTCTGTGCAATTCCTCTGCTGTATGTTCTGAATCTTCAATTCTCTGTATTATTGACTTGAGAAGACACAAATTAAAAATATTTTTGGATTTTTAATAATCAAAATGCAACTAAAATCAAATAACAATGCATGCAAGACACCAAACTTAGCAGTTTGTATACTACTGACACTAATGAGAATGCATATGAGACACACAAAACACTCAAGTCAAGAGAATTTAAAGATTAGAGTAAGAAATCATCAATAACATCTTGAAGATCCTTAAGACACATGAATGAATGCATGCAATTGACACCAAACTTAAAATGAGACTAGTGTCTCAATAAGAAACATAACATATTTTTATTTTATTTTTTTTTTTGGTTTTTATGATTTTGTAATTTTTTGGATTTTTAGAAAATTAAGTTGAAAAGAAAATAAAGGTATCAAAATTCTTAATGAGAATTCCAGGAATCATGCAATGTTAGTCTAAAGCTTTAGTCTAAAGGAATTAGACATGGCTAGCCAAGCTTCAGCAGAACATTGCATTCAAGAGCTAAATTGATGAAAATCAATCAGCTTTGGTGATGATAAGAACATCACCTTGAAACACTAGAATTCATTCTTAAGAACTCTGAAGAAAAATACCTAATCTAAGCAACAAGATGAACCGTCAGTTGTCCATACTCGAACAATCCCCGGCAACGGCGCCAAAAACTTGGTGTGCGAAATTGTGATCACTGCTTTTCACAACTCAAATAATCCCTAGTAATGGCCCCAAGAACTTGGTGCTCAATACCATGGCATAAACACAACTTTGCACAACTAACCAGCAAGTGCACTGGGTCGTCCAAGTAATAAACCTTACGCGAGTAAGGGTCGATCCCACGGAGATTGTTGGTATGAAGCAAGTTATGGTCACCTTGTAAATCTTAGTCAGGCAGACTCAAATGGGTATAGTGATATACGAATAAAGCATAAAGATAAAGATAGAGGTACTTATGTAATTCATTGGTAGGAACTTCAGATAAGCGTATGAAGATGCCTTCCCTTCCGTCTCTCTGCTTTCCTACTGTCTTCATCCAATCCTTCTTACTCCTTTCCATGGCAAGCTTATGCAAGGGTTTCACCGTTGTCAGTGGCTACCTCCCATCCTCTCAGTGAAAACGTTCCTATGCTCTGTCACAGCATAGGCTAATCATCTGTCGGTTCTCGGTCAGGCCAGAATAGAATCCAGTGATTCTTTTGCGTCTGTCACTAACGCCCCGCCTGCTAGGAGTTTGAAGCACGTCACAGTCATTCAATCATTGAATCCTACTCAGAATACCACAGACAAGGTTAGACCTTCCGGATTCTCTTGAATGCCGCCATCAGTTCTAGCCTATACCACGAAGACTCTGATCTCACGGAATGGCTGGCTCGTTTGTCAGGCGAGCACTCGGTTGTCAGGCGATCAACCATGCATCGTGTATCAGGAATCCAAGAGATATTCACCCAATCTAAGGTAGAACGGAGGTGGTTGTCAGTCACACGTTCATAGGTGAGAATGATGATGAGTGTCACGGATCATCACATTCATCAAGTTGAAGAACAAGTGATATCTTGGACAAAGAACAAGCGGAATTGAATAGAAGAACAATAGTAATTGCATTAATACTCGAGGTACAGCAGAGCTCCACACCTTAATCTATGGTGTGTAGAAACTCCACCGTTGAAAATACATAAGAACAAGAGTGATCATTGGTTTCGGCCCCAGAGGGAACCAGAAGAACCAAGATGAAAATACAATAGTAAAAGGTCCTATATATAGAGAACTAGTAGCCTAGGGTGTACAAAGATGAGTAAATGACGTAAAAATCCACTTCCGGGCCCACTTGGTGTGTGCTTGGGCTGAGCAATGAAGCATTTTCGTGTAGAGACTCTTCTTGGAGTTAAACGCCAGCTTTTATGCCAGTTTGGGCGTTTAACTCCCATTTTGGTGCCAGTTCCGGCGTTTAACGCTGGGATTTCTGAGGGTGACTTTGAACGCCGATTTGGGCCATCAAATCTTGGGCAAAGTATGGACTATCATATATTGCTGGAAAGCCCAGGATGTCTACTTTCCAACGCCGCTGAGAGCGCGCCAATTGGGCTTCTGTAGCTCCAGAAAATCCACTTCGAGTGCAGGGAGGTCAGAATCCAACAGCATCTGCAGTCCTTTTCAGTCTCTGGATCAGATTTTTGCTCAGGTCCCTCAATTTCAGCCAGAAAATACCTGAAATCACAGAAAAACACACAAACTCATAGTAAAGTCCAGAAAAGTGAATTTTAACTAAAAACTAATAAAAATATACTAAAAACTAACTAGATCATACTAAAAACATACTAAAAACAATGCCAAAAAGCGTACAAATTATCCGCTCATCAACGCACACGTCCTGTTTCTCAAATTTAAATTTTGTTTTCAACTATTTCACCTTCCCAAAAAAATTGTAATCTTCTGTGACACTATTTTAAGGCTCTTGGGCTTAATTTTGAATATTAAAACATGGGAAAGGACCTAAGGGATTTATTTGATGATTATTATGATAATTAGAAAATGGATGATTAGGTTTCGGGTGTACTGAGGATGGTTTGATGGTATGTGAAGAATGATTGATATATGAGATGAGAACTGATGAGTTCGGAATAAAGATTGAATTGACAGCAATTGAGATGAGTCAAGGACTCGGGATGGAAATGTTGATTTGGCAGTAGTTGAGACGAGTTGAGGACTCGAATGTGCAATGATGAGTCATTGATGAATTGAAAATATTTTCTGAAAAACCACTGAACTACTGTTTATATTGAGATTATGAGACGGTATGTGCCCAGCAGGGACAGTGGTTAATCCTGCCGGTCGAGGTAGCGACGATGGCATAACGACGGTGGTTAATCCCGCTTACGTTGAGATGTGAGGTCTGAAGCAAGAGTGTCCCGCTCGCATCCCTTTGGATCAATAGAGTGTGCAGGCACAAAATCCTGGACGATGATCCGAGCACCATATCTCGGGGTTCCCAATGATGATTCCGAAGGGCGACATCTTCATGGAGGTGTGTCGGGTTGGCAGTTGAACCGACAATATGATATCACAGCCAGTGGGACAGGCATTCATCATGTACATTTTCTATCTGTTTGTTTGCTTTGTCAACTTTTAATTGTATGCCTAATTGTATAACATGCCTAATTGCTACTTGAATTACTTTCCTTATATGCTTTACTTATGTTTTACTTGCATTGTATATAATTGTGTTTTCTACTGGGATTGAGGAGGTTCAGAAGGCGGTGGCGATTGGATCGCTTGGAAGATTGGTTGGTGAAGGCTGTGGGACAGCGGAGACTGTTAGACTAGAAAATCCTTTAAGTTAGATTACCCTTTTATGATGTTAAGGTTTTATATATAAGCTTTAATGTTTTTAGTATGCCTTAAGATAAATCTTGTGATGGATATAAAGTCTAGGATTCCCTTTGGCGTCCCGGGGTCTTATATCTTATATCACTGTGAACTGTTACCATACTAAGAACCTCCCGTTCTCATACTGTTCATACACTGGGTCAAAGCTGTCCGACCCGGGATGTTCCACAGATAAAGCGACCGACCTCTTCAGGTCAAGATGACCCGACCTCTTCTCAAAGAGCTTGGCCAAATCACAAGAATGCTCAATAAAATGGCCCAAACAGAGGAACACGTCCCGAAATCCAAGGGTAGCCCAAAGCCTGTAGAGACAAAGGAGGTTCCCTTGAAGATAAGATGACCTCACTTGAAGATAAGATAAAGATATGATAAGATAACTAACTTATCTTATCTAAGGAAGGTCTCTCTACACCTTTATAAATACACTGGAGCACCCAGGTATAACTCATACTCTGATTCTACTTAATACCTGCTTAATACCCTTGCTAACTTAAGCATCAGAGTCCCTTGCAGGTACCCTCCACCATCTGGGAATGAAGGAATCAGCACCGCCACCAAGCCCAATAAGTCGGACACAACAACTCTGACCATTACAGAAGATCTCATCCGAGATCGACCTATAGTTTCAGGTAACCATCGAAACATTAGCGTCGTTGCCGGGGAACCTAGAAGTCATCCAATCACCATGGCAGACGACCATGACAACGATCACACCTCAGATCTAGAGGAAAGAATGCCACATAAAAATGCAGACACCACACCAAAAGATACTTCCCAAATCAACAACAAGAAGAACTCCCCAAATAAAGGAGCCATAGATGCATTTCAAGACCGGTTAAAACAACTTGAAGAAGAAGCCATACATCAACGAGAGGCCGAGAAGGACCTACAAAGGGAAATAAGGCAACGCCGGGAATTGGAGAACAAACTCCTAAAACTTAAAGCCGATGTCAAGACTAAAGCCAACCGATCCATTCCCGAAGATAGATCCCGCAAGGAGCAAGACCCATTCACCAAGTAGATCATGAAGATGAAAATCCCAAAGGACTTTAAACTCCCAGACATGACCTTATACGACGGCACTACAGATCCCGGCCATCATCTCAGCAACTTCAGAAGTAGAATGTATCTCAACGATGCCTCAGATGCAGTTCATTTCAAAGCCTTTCCAACTACTTTAACAAAAATAGCAATTAGATGGTTTGATAACCTCCCTCCTAGGTCCATCTCAAGTTTCGACGACATGGCTAAGAAATTCCTGGCCAGATTCTCCATCCAAAAGGACAAAGCTAAACATGCTCCGAGCTAAACATGCTCAGACAAGGAGAACGGGAAACCCTGCGCAACTACATGGAAAGATTCAACAAGACATGCATGGATATACAGAACCTGCCAACAGAAACTGCTATTATGGGCCTCATTAATGGCTTACGAGAAGGGCCCTTTAGTCAATCTATATCAAAGAAATACCCTACATATCTGAACGAGGTGCAGGAACGAACGGAAAAGTACATCAACATGGAGGAAAACTCTCGATTAGGAAAGACCTCGAAGGCCGGATTCACCCCCCGAGTTAAAGACAAAGATTCTAGAAAGAAGGAAGATCGACATGGAGAGAAAATAAAAAAATACCACAATTACAACCCTCTTCGGGTATCTCTTATGGATGTATACAGATAGGTTTGCAACACGGAAAAAATACCACCAGCTCGGCCATTCAAAGGCGAAAAAGGAGGGGGAAACCGGGCCGAATATTGTGAATACCATCGGATCCGCGGGCACTCCACCAATAAATGTTTCGACTTAAAAAATGTCATAGAAAAGCTCGTACGAGAAGGAAAGCTAGATCGATATCTGGCCACCCATGATGATGAACAAAGAAAAAGAAGAAGAGCAGAAGATGTCGGACCAACCGCGCGATCATCTCGAACGCCAGAAAGACATATCCACATGATACACAACAGATTTGTCGGGGGAGGAATCTCCAAATCATCTCGCAAAAGACATCTCAAAGACGTATACCACGTCGCAGGAAAGGAGGAAGCACCCGACATCCCGGTGATCACTTTTACAAAGGAAGACGCATCCGGTATCGCATCAGGGCATGACGATCCCATGGTCATCATATTATACTGGCAAATGCAAATCTTCACCGCACGTTGATAGACCAGGGGAGTTTCGCCAATATCTTATTCAAAAGTGCTTTCGACAAACTCGGCTTGGAAGAAAAAGAACTCAGAGCATATCCAGACAGCCTGTTCGGGCTAGGAGATACCCCAGTTCAACCAATGGGATACATCTCCCTCCACACAACTTTCGAAAAAGGAAGTCAGTCAAGAACACTCAAAATAGATTACATCGTAGTCGACGTAAGTTCAGCCTACAATGCCCTAATAGGTTGGACAACGTTAAATCAACTCGGCGCAATAGTCTCGACCCCGCATCTATGCATGAAATTCCCAACTGCAGGAGGAATAGCTATGATAAAAGCAGATCAGAAGATGACGCGCCGCTGTTACAACAAAAGTCTAAACCTCAGAGGCAGAGGAGAAGAATTCCGCACAATTGAGCTCGGAAGAATTCAGAGGCGGGAAGAGCTCCGCCCACAACCTGAAGGTGAAATAGAGAAAATCCAAATCGGGGATACCCCAGACCAAATGACCAATATCGGCACACTCCTAAAAGGAGACATAAAAGAATCACTCATACAGTTTCTACGAGACAACGCCGACTTCTTTGCGTGGAAGGCCGCAGACATGCCAGGCATAGATCCCAAGCTAATGTACCACAAGCTAGCAGTCTACCCAGGATCTCGGCCGGTACAACAAAGGCATAGAAAGCTAGGACCAGAACACTCTCAAGCTGTGGAAGAACAGGTACGACCTCTACTGGAGGCAGGTTTCATAAGAGAAGTCAAATACCCGTTATAGCTTGCTAATGTCGTATTGGTAAAAAAGTCAAACGGGAAGTGGAGAATGTGCACTGACTATACCGATCTCAACAAAGCCTGCCCAAAAGATCCTTATCCACTCCCAAGAATCGACGCACTGGTAGATGCCTCCTCCGGATATAAATACCTCTCCTTCATGGATGCATACTCGGGATATAACCAAATCCCAATGTACCCACCCGACTAAGAAAAAACCTCATTCTTAACCCCAAAGGCAAATTACTGCTACATTGTTATGCCCTTCGGTCTTAAAAATGTGGGAGCCACTTACCAAAAATTAATGAACAAGGTTTTTTCGGATCACGTCGGAAAGGTCATGGAAGTCTACGTGGATGACATGCTAGTAAAGACGCAAAATGAAGAGATGTTATTATCCGACCTGACATAAGTATTCAACACTATAAGACGACACGGCATGCGACTCAATCCCGCAAAATGCACCTTCAAAGTAGAAGCTGGTAAATTCTTGGGTTTTATGATCACACAGAGAGGAATCGAAGCAAACCCGGATAACTGCAGGGCCATACTCGACATGAAAAGTCCGACTTGTGTCAAAGAGGTACAACAACTCAACGGGAGGTTGGCATCCTTGTCCAAATTCCTGGCCGGATCAGCAATAAGATCTCTCCCCTTCTACGCCACTCTAAGGAAGGGAAAGGAGTTTGAATGGACAGCGGAATGCGAGCAAACCTTTCAAGACTTCAAAAGATTCCTGGGATAGCCACCTATACTAACTCGGCCACGGGAAGGAGAACCACTCATATTGTACCTCACAGTAGGAAATCGGGCAATAGCCTCAGCACTGGTCCGAGAAGACAACAGCGGGCAACAGCCCATATACTTTATCAGCAAAGCATTACAAGGATCCGAGCTAAACTACCAGAAAATAGAAAAATTCGCTTACGCTCTCATACTAACATCACGACGACTTCGCCCATACTTCCAGGCTCACACCATTAGAGTTCGGACCAACCAGCCCATAAAAGGGATCTTACAAAAAACAGACTTGGCAGGCAGAATCTTGCAATGGGCAGTCGAGTTGTCCAAATTTGATCTTCAATACGAAGCTCGGACGGCCATCAAATCTCAATATCTGGCCGACTTCATCGCGAAATTCACGGACACACCGGAAATCCCCACAGAATAGAATCTCTATGTGGATGGTTCCTCAAATAAAATGGGAAGTGGCGCGGGTGTAATAATTGAAAGTGACCAGGGAACCCAAATCGAACTCTCCCTCAAATTCGGGTTCCCTGCCTCAAACAATCAAGCGGAATATGAGGCACTACTAGCTAGTTTGAAGCTGGCTAGGGAGGTTAGAGCTCAAAAACTTATCATCTTCAGCGACTCACAGGTAGTTACCTCACAAATAGCAGGAAGCTACCAAGCCAAAGATCCCACTATGAAAAAGTACTTGGACAAAACTATGGAACAGCTCAGACAATTCGGAGAATATGAGATTCGTCACATACCCCGAGAACAGAATGCCCGGGCCGATGCACTCTCAAAACTAGCCAGCACCAAACCAGGGGGCAACAATAGAAGCCTCATCCAAGAAATTCTACATAATCCATCAATCTCAGAAGAAGAAAAAGTCCTAGCCATAACAGGTCGCGATCAAGGATGGATGACTCCCATAATTAACTACCTCAGAACAGAAGCTCTCCCCACAGATGAGAAAGAGGCAAAGAGGTTAAAACGGGAAGCACAATACTATACCATCATAAATAATACTCTATACAAAAGAGGGATTTCAATACCACTGTTAAAGTGCGTGCCGACTTCCAACCAAAAGATGTCCTAGAAGAAGTACGCAGTGGCATTTGTGGCAATCACCTCGGAGCAAGGCACTCGCCAAAAAGGTACTTTGGGCAGGATTTTATTGGCCAACCCCACAAAAAGAAGCTGTAGAATTTGTAAAGACATGTTCATCATGTCAGAAACATGCCAACTTCCACATCGCCCCACCAGAGGAATTCATCAGCGTGACCTCACCTTGGCCGTTTGCAAAATGGGGACTCGACCTTCTCGGACCTTTTCCTCAAGGATCGGGACAAGTCAAATTCCTCATAGTGGGAATAGACTACTTCACAAAGTGGATTGAGGCAGAACCCCTAGCTAACGCCACTGCTCAAAGAAGTAAAAAATTCCTATATAGAAACATCGTTACAAGGTTTGGGGTTCCATACTCCATCACCACAGACAACGGTACTCAGTTAACAGATGTAGGCTTCAGAAAGCTAGCAGCCGACTTGAATATAAGACAGCAATTCACCTCTGTCGAACATCCCCAAGCCAACGGACAAGTTGAAACTGCCAACAAAGTCATACTGGCTAGGCTGAAGCGGAGGTTACATGATGCAAAGGGAGCCTGGGCCGAGGAGCTACCACAGGTTTTATGGGCATATCAAACAACGCCACATTCCACCACAAAGGAATCACCCTTCCGATTAGCATATGGAATGGAGGCAATGATCCCAGTAGTGATTGAAGAAAGGTCACCTAGAGTGATCCACTATAGCGAAGAATCCAACTCCCAACTTCAAAGGGAAGAGCTTGACCTACTTTTGGAAGTCCGAGAAAGAGCTCGGATAAGGGAAGAGGTATTAAAATGACGAATGGCTTCCAGATACAATCAAAAGATAATACAGCGAGCTTTTGCTGAGGACGACCTCATTCTAATCCGAAACAACATTGGAACAACTCGACCTGGAGAAGGAAAGCTGACAGCAAACTAGAAAGGACCCTACCGAGTCATAGAAGTGCTGGGAAAAGGCTACTACAGGCTTTCCGAACTCGACGGGAGAGAGCTTCCTAGGTCATGGCACGCCTGCAACCTAAGAAGGTACTATAGTTAGGGATGATAATGGATCTTGGGACAAGGCGCACTCTTTTTCCTGAAAAGGTTTTTTAATGAGGCGCCAAGACCAAGACCTACAAATCACCCGACTTAGGAAATTAACCCCCGCATATATATATTTGCATTTTCTGTTAATCATATCTATTCAGATTTTCTACAAACACTCAAGCTGCATTATTCCGAAATACATCGCCCGATTATAAAACTACAGATCGACAGAAAGTGAAAACCAAATTCACTGGGCGATCACGATAAAGACCAAAAATGAAAACCAAATTCATTAAAAGGTCGACCAAACGAGGGTTAAAACCCGAACTCTACGAAATCGGAAAAAATGAAAATGGAATAATGCAAGAAGTTATAGAAAGTGATCCAAAGAAAGGACCTGACGAGGTCCTAATAAAATGGATTGCTATAAAATAACTTGAAGACTGGCCGGCATAAAGAAGTCGGACCAGCCACAACGACTCAAGTTATAAGTAAAGCCCTAGAAAGAGGTATGACCAACCCTAAAAAGAGGATTACTATAACTTAGAAGAGCCCGACATGATGAAGTCGGACTCCTACGAAAAAGTTACAAAAGGTAATCCCTGAAAGAGACCTGAACAAGGTCCAAGAAAGAGGATTACCAAGTAACTTGACAGGGCCCGACATGATGAAGTCGGCCCAAGATGTAAAGCTACAAAAGGTAATCCCTGAAAGAGACCTGAACAAGGTCCAAGAAAGAGGATTACCAAGTAACTCGACAGGGCCCGACATGATGAAGTCGGCCCAAGATGTAAAGCTACAAAAGGTAATCCCTGAAAGAGACCTGAACAAGGTCCAAGAAAGAGGATTACGAAGTAATTCGACAAGGCCCGACATGATGAAGTCGGCCCAAGATGTAAAGCTGCAAAAGGTAATCCCTGAAAGAGACCTGAACAAGGTCCAAGAAAGGCGATTACCAAGTAACTCGACAAGGCCCGACATGACGAAGTCGGCCCAAGATACAAAGCTACAAAAGGTAATCCCTAAAAAGGACCTGAACAAGGTCCAAGGAAGAGGATTACCAAGTAACTCGACAAGGCCCGACATGATGAAGTCGGCCGAAGATATAAATTTACAAAAAGGTAATCCCTGAAAAAGACCTGAACAAGGTCCAAGAAAGAGGATTACCAAGTAACTCGACAGGATCCGACATGATAAAGCTACCCCTAGAAGAGACCTAAGTAAAGTCCAAAAAGGAGGGCTACAAACAAACAACTCGGACAAAAACTAAGTTGAAGAAATCGGCAAACTCAGTATTACAATTCCTAACAAAAACCTGAACAAAAGTTTAAGATTGTTGAAAGCAGAACCAGGCAAAGGAATCAAGCCGATCATCCCAATACTCTCAAAGACTATGAAGACACCAAGACAAGTGCAAACAGATATGATGTAAAAACAGAAGGTCATAATAATAGCTAGTGTCAGAGGCCAACAAATGCAGCCCACAAAGTTGGAAAACTATTTTGTTTACCTAAATAAAATTGCTAAAACCAGCAACTAAAAAGGTGTCAAAAGTCAACAAAATAAGAGTTTAAACGCCCACAAACCGGGCTATCTACACAAAGTAGTTACAGAAATCAATCAAGCACCCGAAGGCTTCTCGGCAGCATCAGCACGTGGTGAAGGAGGGCGAGTCTGGAGAGGCACTGCGTCCACTATCCCGTCATTCCGATTCAATATCTGGCAATCAGGATCGGCTACGGAAAAAACAGGAGTTGAAGAAGTCGACACGACAGAAGCTTTGGCGACGGCCTCATTGGGAGGCACAACATCATCATCATCAGGGTCCTTGGGAATGATCTTGCCATCCTTCACAACATTATCCAAACTGAATAAAGCAAGGTCGGCCTCCGAGGTAATAACCTGAACCTGCTCCTTCAGGTTCTCATAAGCAGCAGTTATGTTGCCCACAAGGTGACCCTGGAGCTCGGAATAATCAACCCGGGCCGACTCTAACTCCTCCCAAAGACGCATCACTTCTCGGTAGGACGTGACATAACTTTCTTTGAGCTTCAATGCCACATCCTCAGCCAACCGCACAGAGGCCTCCAGGGCAAGAGAGTTGGCCTTCTCCCCTTCCAGCTCCATCTTCAGTTTAGTCGCCTCCACTTCAAACTCCTCCTTTAGACCCTTCATCCGATCAAACACTTGCTTAGCTTCCTCTATAAAGGCTTTGGTAGCATGTAGAGGCAGATTTTGGGCAGTACGATACAGAGCAGCTCCCATATGAGCCATTTTAACACTACTCCGGGTTATAAAATCTAAGTGATGAAGGAGAGATACATCATCCATAGAAAGGGCACCATAAGGTGCGATCTGCTGGTCCACAAAGCCAATAGGGTCAAAATCCGGGGCGTCCAGATTGAAAGGTTCAACAGTTCGAGGTCTTTTAGGAGGAGAGACGGCCGAAGAAGAAACCACTGCAGCAGTAGAAGATTGTGGGGGATCCACTAAACGGACCCGAGGTGTAGGAATCATTCTCCTCGGACCAGGGGAACTCGACACAGACGGCTTCAAAGGAACTTGAGAAGTTCCTTCCCCATCTACACGGGTCGAGGTGTTTTGAGCTGTAGTAGCTTTCCTCGCCTTCTTGAAGGCCTTCATTGCATCATTATTCTTGGGCATCTCTGGAAAATGGAAAACAACAATTTATCATACTAGGAAAAAAGGGGGAAAAGAAAAACACAAAGAAATAGTATACATCAAGTAATACCCAATATATCTCAGACAAGGGAGGGGTCTCCCAAACATTTTTTGGTATCTAAATGAGGAGGTTCCCCCCAAAGATCCTCCAAAACCATCACAAAGGCCTGTTCGACCTCATCAAGCATCTCCCATGTATAACGGGATACTACTACATTCTGCTGCCAATGTAAAGGGAAGGATGGCTCCCCATTCGCTTCTAGAAAAAAGGGACGAGCTCCTTCAACAGCTCGAACCTTGAAAAAATAATTCTTGAAGTCCCTAAAAGACTCATCGTACATGGTAAAAACCTTGTGTCCTTGTGCAGATCTAAAAGAAACCCATGAGGCTTTCTTTTTTGAAGAAATTCCGGGCTTAGTTAAAACAAACAAATAAAGGAAAAGAGTTTGAGAGGGGATAACATTCAGTTCTTGACAAAGAAGTTGAAAATTCTTGATAAAGCCCCAGGAGTTTGGGTGAAGCTGGGACGAAGCTACATTACACGACCACAACAAATCGGTCACAAATGAGGTAAAAGGAAAGGTGATGTCCAACTAGCTGAAGAAATAGTCATAAGCATAAAAGAAAAGGCGCTCCCCCTGGGTCAGGGCAGGAAAGAAAACCCTCTCCTCCGAGTCAGGTGCCACCAACTCATAATTCATCTCTTGATCCCTACTCTTACAGAGATGGTGATGCTTTCTAAGCTCCACACAGAATTCAGCATTGACCACAGAAACACACATCAAAATAAGGGAGTCTAGCCAATCGGACATACCTCAGGAACCTTAGAAGATGTCTCTACAATATTTTTGTGAGAAGACATAGCCAACTAGTCCTACAAACAAGAAAAAGAGAGTGGATTACTAAAAATATCTCAGACGAAACCAAAACAACTCAGCCAGCACAGTCCAAACACGGCACAAACCGCAAAAGAAACCCCAGGACCCACTCCCAGAAGGTCCAGAGGCATCCTTTGGGGGCAATCAGGGAACAAAGAGTCAGGAAAGTCTACAAGGATAAACGCCCCAACAAAATTCGTAGCAAGAACAAAGAAGAACCCTTCCCCCAGAAAGTAACATCCCAAAAAGAAAAACAAAACGCAAATGAGCCGCCAAAAGAAAAAAGTTCCTTCACAAAGCCATCTCCATCAAAGAAAAGCAATCAACAGAACAAAAGCCATCGAAAGGAGCAAACTTCCTCAAAACAACAAAGTTCAGCAAAACAGGAGTAGCATACGAAGCCCTAAAAAGCCAAATCAAGAGAAAACACCCAGAAGCACACACAAGGGCAAAAAGAAGACCAGAAGACGCGCATCACAGTGATAAAGCGAGCGTGATAATATACAAAGATTCAAGCTTTCCAACATGCACTCAGTCAAAACTTCAAAAACAAATATAGAGCAGCAAAATAGACGACGGAAGAAAAAGAAAACCCAACCTGAAAAAAGGAGAAGAATGCGGAAGAAGGTTGAAAACGAAGAGGCCAGAAGTTGCCGTCAGAAGCACTCACGATCGCCAAAACCATGTTGAGACACAAAGAAACGTAAGTTTTCAGGGAAGGTGAGAAAGAAAAGGGGAGTTATGAAATAGAGAAGAGAAACTATTTTGTGAAAAGTTCAAAAAGAACAAAGAAACGGAGCATTAAAACCAATTAATGAAGGCATTAAAACCCTCGTGCATTCCCGAGGCAATGACTCTAAAAAGCGTGCGCTCTCAGAGGAAACAAAACGTTCTGCATTCAAAAAACTCTACAAGGATAAAATCGACAAAATGCTCGAGTTCGGCTTCACTTGAGAAGATTCGAAGTCTTAAAACTAAGACTCGACCTCCAAATAAAGTCCAAGCTCGAGCAGGGGAACTGTTCATACCCTGGGTCAAAGCTGTTCGACCCGGGATGTTCCACAGACAAAGCGACCGACCTCTTCAGGTCAA
The DNA here is from genome assembly GCF_014773155.1 of Arachis stenosperma. Lineage (NCBI taxonomy): Eukaryota > Viridiplantae > Streptophyta > Magnoliopsida > Fabales > Fabaceae > Arachis > Arachis stenosperma. Next base: position 63,413,638 of record NC_080379.1, read on the forward strand.
GATGACTCGACCTTTTCTCAAAGAGCTCGGCCAAATTACAAGAAAGCCCAATAAAAGGGCCCAAACAGAGGAACACGTCCTAAAATCCAAGGGCATCCCAAAGCCCGTAGAGATAAAGGCGGTTCCCTTGAAGATAAGATAAAGATAAGATAAGATAACTAACTTATCTTATCTAAGGAAGGTCTCTCTACACCTTTATAAATACGCTGGAGCACCCAGGTATAACTCATACTCTGATTCTACTCAATACCTGCTTAATACCTGTTCATATCCTGGGTCGAGTTGTCCGACCCGGGATGTTCTACAGACAAAGCGACCGACCTCTTCAGGTCAAGACAATCCGACCTCTTCTCAAAGTGCTCGGCTAAGTTACAAGAAAGCCCAAACAAAGGGCCCAAATAGAGGAACACGTCCCAGATCCTAAGGCAGCCCAAGCCTACAAGAGAAGGGTGATTCCCTTGAAAATAAGATGACTTCACTTGAAGATAAGATAAAGATAAGATAAGATAACTAACTTATCTTATCCACAGGAGGCCACATCTCACCATTATAAATACACTGGAGCACCCAGGTATAACTCATACTCTGATTCTACTCAATACCTGCTTAATACCCTTGCTAACTTAAGCATCGGAGTCCCTTGCAGGTACCCCCCACCCTCCGGGGACGAAGGATCAGCACCACCACCAAGTCCAACAAGTCGGACACACCAGCTCCAGCCGCCGTACACCTGCCGGACACGTCGGCTCCGACCAACACAGAATATCTCATCCGAGATCGACCTACAGTTTCAGGTAACCCTCGGAACATTGGCGCCGTTGCCAGGGAACCTGGAAGTCATCCCATTAACATGGCGGATGACCATGACAACGACCACGATTCAGGTTTGGAAGCCAGAACGCCGCATAAAAACGCGGACACGATACTCAAAGATACTCCAGAAACCAATGGAGACAAAAATTCATCAAATCCAGGAGTAATAGAAGCACTTCAAAATCGATTGGAGCAACTTGAGAAAGAAGCCCAACATCGACGTGAAAAAGAAGAAGATCTACGCCGGGAGATAAGGCGGCGCCGAGAATTAAAAGATAAGCTTATAAAACTCGAAGCTGATCTCAAAACTAAAGCTACTCGACCATCCACAGAAGATAGCTCTCAGAAAGATCAAGATCCATTCACTAGAGAAATTATGAAAACCAAAATTCCTAAAGATTTCAAGCTTCCGGATATGACTCTATATGACGGCACCTCAGACCCCAACCATCATCTCAGCAACTTCAGAAGTAGAATGTACCTCACTGATGCCTCAGATGCAGTTTGCTGCAAAGCCTTTCCAACAACTCTCACCAAGACAGCCATTAAATGGTTCGACAACCTACCTCCAAAATCCATCTCGAGTTTCGACGACCTGGCCAAGAAGTTCCTGGCCCGATTCTCCATACAAAAGGACAAAGCCAAACACGCACCTAGCCTACTAGGGATCAAGCAAGGAGATCGGGAGAGCCTTCACAACTACATGGAAAGATTCAACAAAACATGCATGGACATACAAAGTCTTCCAACAGAAGCTGCCATTATGGGCCTCATAAATGGCCTACGAGAAGGACCATTTAGCCAATCTATATCAAAGAGATACCCGACATCCTTAGACGAAGTACAAGAACGGGCACAGAAATACATCAACATGGAGGAAAATTCTCGACTTGGCGAAGCCTCAAGGTTCGGTTCTGCTTACCGAGATAAAGAATCCAAGAAAAAGGAGGATCGCTCCGGAGAGAAAATCAAAAAATATCATAACTATACTCCTCTTAGGGTATCCTTGGTAGATGCTTACAAAGAAGTCTGCCATATAGAGAAAATCCCTCCAGCTCGGCCACTTAAAGGCAAAAGAGGAGGAGAAAATCGGAATGAATACTGTGAATATCACCGACTTCGAGGGCATTCCACCAATGAATGCTTCGATTTAAAAAACGTCATAGAAAAACTAGTAAGAGAAGGAAAACTAGATCGGTTTTTGGCTAATCGGGATGACAAACCAAGAAAAAGAAGAAGGGATGAGGATGTTGGACGATCTAAACGATCACCTCGCACACCGGAAAGACACGTTCACGTAATACGGCGGATTTGCTGGAGCAGGAATCTCCAAATCATCTCGCAAGCGACACCTCAAAGAGGTGTACCACGTCGAAGGAAAAAAGGAAGCCCCAGACATCCCAGCAATCACGTTTACCAAGGAAGACGCATCCGGAACCATCTCTGGACATGACGACCCCATGGTCATTACGATCATACTGGCAAACGCCAACCTTCACCGTACACTAATTGACCAGGGAAGCTCTGCCGACATCTTATTCAAAACTGCCTTCGACAAACTCGGTCTAGAAGAAAAAGAGCTAAGAGCGTACCCGAACAGCCTGTTCGGACTAGGAGATGCCCCAGTTCAACTGCTGGGATATGTATCGCTGCATACAACCTTCGGAAAGGGGAACCAATCTAGAACACTCAAGATAGACTACATCGTGGTCGACGTAAGCTCAGCCTACAATGCCTTAATAGGTCGAACAACGTTAAATCAACTCGGCGCAATAGTTTCAACTCCACATCTATGTATGAAATTCCCAACTGCGGAAGGGATAGCTACAATAAAGGCAGATCAAAAGATGGCACGTCGCTGTTATAACGAAAGACTAAACCTCCGAGGTGAAGGAGGAGAGTTCCACACAATCGAGCTCAATGGAGTTCAGAGGCGAGAAGAATTCCGACCACGACCCGAAGGAGAAGTAGAAAAAGTCCAGATCGGAGACACCTCGGATAAAACAACTAATATTGGAACGATCCTGAAAGGAGACACAAAGGAATCACTAATACGGTTCCTACGAGATAATGTTGATCTCTTGGCATGGAAAGCCGCCGACATGCCAGGCATTGATCCCGAACTAATGAGCCACAAATTGGCAGTTTACCCGGGATCCCGGCCGGTACAACAAAGACGAAGAAAACTCGGACCAGAACGAGCTCAAGCTGTAGAAGAACAAGTACAGGTGCTACTAGAGGCCGGGTTCATAAGGGAAGTCAAATACCTACTATGGCTAGCAAACGTCGTCTTGGTGCAAAAGTCAAATGGGAAGTGACGAATGTGCACCGACTACACCGACCTCAACAAAACCTGCCCAAAAGACCCTTACCCACTCCCAAGCATCGACGCTCTAGTAGATGCTTCATCAGGATATAAGTATCTCTCATTCATGGATGCATATTCAGGGTACAACCAAATCCCCATGTATCCGCTAGATCAAGAAAAGACCTCGTTCCTAACGCCGAAAGCAAACTACTGTTACATCGTGATGCCTTTCGGTCTCAAGAACGCAGGAGCTACTTATCAAAGGCTAATGAATAAAGTTTTCTCAGTTCACATCGGGAAAACCATGGAAGTTTATGTAGACGACATGTTGATAAAGACACAAAGCGAAGATACATTATTATCCGACTTGGCTCAAGTGTTTTACACTATCAGGAAACACGACATGCGGCTCAATCCCGCAAAATGCAACTTCCCAGTAGAAGCAGGCAAATTCTTGGGCTTCACGCTCACACAAAGGGGGATTGAAATAATCCAGACAAGTGTCAAGCCATACTCAACATGAAGAGCCCAACTTGTGTCAAAGAAGTACAACAACTCAACGGGAGGCTGGCCGCTCTATCCCAATTCTTAGCATGAGCTGCGATAAGATCTCTTCCCTTCTATGCTACTTTAAGAAAGGGAAAACAGTTCGAATGGATGACAGAATGTGAGCAAGCCTTCCGAGACTTCAAAGAGTTCTTAGGACGGCCACCTATCCTATCTCGGCCACGAGAAGGAGAACCGCTCATATTATATCTCACAGTAGAGAGCCGGGCAATAGCCTCAGCACTAGTCAGAGAAGACGAACATGGGCAAAAACTCGTCTACTTCATTAGCAAAGCGCTACAGGGATCTGAGCTGAACTACCAGAAAATAGAAAAGTTTGCCTACGCTCTGATCCTCACATCCCGGCGGCTTCACCTATATTTCCAAGCACATACCATTAAAGTTCGGACCAACCAACCCATAAAAGGGATATTGCAGAAAACAGATCTAGCAGGAAGAATCCTACAATGGGCAATCGAGTTGTCTGAGTTTGACCTCCAATACGAGGCGCAGACAGCCATCAAATCACAACACCTGGCCGACTTCATCGCAGAATTCACAGACACCCCGGAAATCCCCATAGAGTAGAACATATACGTAGATGGATCCTCGAATAAAACAGGAAGCGGTGTGGGTGTGATAATCGAAAGCAACCAAGGAACCCAACTTGAGCTCTCTCTCAAATTCGGATTCCCGGCCTCAAACAACCAGGCAGAATACGAAGCACTATTAGCTGGTTTGAAGATGGCTAGGGAGGTTGGAGCTCGAAAACTCAACATCTATAGTGACTCACAAGTCATAACTTCACAAATAACAGGAAGCTACCAAGCCAAAGATCCGACCATGAAAAAATATTTGGATAAAACCAAATAACAGCTCGGACAACTCGGGGAATATAGGATCTACCACATACCTTGTGAGCAAAATGCCCGAGCTGACACCCTTTCAAAATTAGCCAGCACCAAACCAGGGGGCAACAACAGAAGCCTCATCCAGGAGATACTACGGAACCCGTCAATAGCGGAAGAAGAAAAAGTCCTAGCCATAATAGGTCGGGATCAAGAATGGATAACCCCCATAATAAACTACCTCAAAACAGAAGCACTCCCTACAGATGAAAAGGAGGCAAAGAGGCTGAAAAGGGAGGCACAGTACTACACTATCATAAACAATACACTATACAAAAGAGGGATATCAACACCTTTACTAAAATGCGTACCGACTTCTAACACAAAGGAAGTCTTGGAGGAAGTGCACAGCGGCATTTGTGGTAATCATCTCGGAGCGCAAGCTCTCATAAAAAAGATACTCCGGGCGGGATTCTATTGGCCGACTCTACAAAAGGAGGCTACAGAATTTGTGAGGACATGCCCACCATGCCAGAAGCATGCCAACTTTCACATTGCCCCACCAGAAAAGCTCATCAGCGTGACTTCACCCTGGCCATTTGCGAAATGGGGACTCGACCTTCTCGGACCCTTCCCACAGGGATCGGGACAAGTAAAATTCCTCATAGTAGGAGTAGACTATTTCACAAAATGGATCGAGGCAGAACCCCTAGCCAACGCCACCGCTCAAAGAAGTCAAAAATTCCTATATAGAAACATTATTACGAGGTTCGGGGTACCATACTCCATCACCACGGACAACGGTACCCAATTTACAGAGGCAGGCTTCAGAAAATTGGTGGTCGACTTGAACATAAAATACCAGTTCACCTCCGTCGAACATCCCCAAGCCAATGGACAAGCCGAAGTGGCCAACAAAGTTATATTGGCCGAACTAAAGCGGAGGCTACAAGAAGCAAAGGGAGCTTGGGCTGAAGAACTTCCACAAGTCCTATGGGCGTATCGAACAACCCTCCATTCTACTACAAATGAATCACCATTCCGACTAGCATACAGAGCGGAGGCAATGATTCCAATACAAATCGAAGAAAGATCTCCCCGAGTAGTCCACTACAATGAACAAGCAAACTCCCAACTTCAGAGAGAAGAGCTCGACTTATTACCCGAAATCCAAGAAAGAGCTCGGATCAGAGAAGAAGCTCTAAAGCGACGAATGGCTTCCAGATATAATCAAAAGGTAGTGCCGAGAAGTTTTGCAGAGAATGATCTCATCCTAATCAGAAATGACATTGAAACAACTCGACCCGGAGAAGGAAAGCTGGCAGCAAACTGGAAAGGACCCTACTGAGTCATTCAAGTACTGGGGAAGGGCTACTACAGACTGACTGAGCTTGATGGATGAGAGCTTCCCCGATCATGGCACGCCTGCAACCTAAGAAGATACTACAGTTAGAAATGGTAAAGGATCTCACTAAATGGACGCGCTCTTTTTCTTGAAAAGGTTTTTTAATGAGGCACCATGTCGAGACCTAGATCATACCCGACTTAAAGGGACAAGGAAACTCCCACATGTATACATTTGCATTTTTCTTTTGAATAAAGTTTATTTAGATATTCTACAAGATTCCAAGATGCATTAATCTGAAGTATTCATCGTCCGATTATAAAGCAACAGGTCGGCAAAAAGTGAAAAACAAATTCACTGCGCGACCACGATAAAGACAATCGTCCGATAAAGGTGAAAACGCGATTCACCCAAAGGACGATCTAAAGACGCCAACCATTTTCTACAAATCGGCAAAGATGAACACAGAATAATGTAAGAAGTTATCAAAAGCAATCCAAAAAAGAGCCTGACGAGGTCTTACGGATAGCTAATATAATAACTTAAAGACTGGCCGACGTTCAGAAGTCGGACCAAGTCAACCCAAGTTATAAGTAAACCCTGAAAAGAGGTCTGGCCAACCCTATTAAAGAGGATTACTTTAACTTAGAAGGGCCTGACGTAACAAAGTCAGCCCAAAAACTATAAAGTTATACAAGTAGTCCCTGAAAGAGATCTAACAAAGATCCAAGAAAGAGGACTACGAAAAATAACTTAAAGGAGACCGACACAACCAAGTCGGACTCCTATCACTAAAAAAGTTATAAATTAGTCCCTGAAAGAGATCTGACAAAGATCCAAGAAAGAGGACTACGAAAAATAACTTCAGGGAGACCGACACAACCAAGTCGGACTCCTATCACTAAAAAAGTTATAAAGTAGTCCCTGAAAGAGATCTGACAAAGATCCAAGAAAGAGGACTACGAAAAATAACTTAAAGGAGACCGACACAACCAAGTCGGACTCCTATCACTAAAAAAGTTATAAAGTAGTCCCTGAAAGAGATCTGACAAAGATCCAAGAAAGAGGACTACAAAAAATAACTTAAAGGAGACCGACACAACCAAGCCGGACTCCTATCACTAAAAAAGTTATAAAGTAGTCCCTGAAAGAGATCTGACAAAGATCCAAGAAAGAGGACTACGAAAAATAACTTAAAGGAGACCGACACAACCAAGTCGGACTCCTACCACTTAAAAGTTACCAAAGTAGTCCCTGAAAGTGATCTAACAAAGATCCAAGAAAGAGGGACCAGCGCAAAAGACCCATCAAGAAACAAGTTGGACCCCTGAGGATCAAAGCTACAAACCATAAAACAATCCGAGGAGGTCGAGCTGCAAGATCTCAACATCGGCAGAAAACAGAAGAAAATGCCATGTCAAAAAACTACTTTTTTTTAAGGTCGTAAAAGGCCACCAAAACCGCAAACTATTGTCCAAAACATAAAAGTTGCTAGAAGTGTCAGCAATTAAATAAAAAAGTTTCAGAAGCCCACAAGCCGGGCCAGCTACAGATCAACAAGCTTCAGGAACCTTCTTGGCATCATCAGGACAAGGAGAAGGAGGACGAGTCTGAATAGGAACGGCATCTATAGTTCCATCTTCCCGGTTCAGAACCTGGCAATCCGAATCAAGCGCAACCGGAGGAACAGAAGAAGTCAACACTTTGGCAGAGGACACAGGAGGAGGATCAGGATTATCATCACCATCGTCATCAGGGACAATCTTGCCATCCCTGACAACATTGTCCAGATTGAAAGGGGTGAGATCGGCCTCGGGGGCAATGACCCGAGCTTGCTCCTTCAAGTTCTCGTAAGCAGCAGTCACACTACCCACGAGATGACCTTGAAGCTCAGAATAATCCTCCCGGGCATTGTTCAACTCCTCCCTCAGGCGCATCACCTCCCGATAAGTCGTAACATAACTTTCCTTATGCATCAGGGCTATGTCCTCGGCCAACCTCAAAGAAGCCGCCAGTGAAAGAGAACTCGCCTTCTCATTTTCTAGATCCTTCTCTAACTTGGTCACCTTTAATTCAAGCTCCTCCTTCAGCCCCTTTATCCGGTCAAACTCCTGCTTTGCCTCCTCCATAAATGCCTTGGTGGCATGAAGAGGGAGACTTTGAGCAGTCCGGTGTATAGCGGCCACCATATACGCCATCTGTACGTGATTCCGAGCCATAAATTCCAAATGATGGAGGATGGACACATCGTCCATTGAGAGGGTTCCATAGGGCCCAATTTGTTGATCTATAAACTCAATGGCATTGAAGTCAGGGGCATTGAGATCGAAGGGCTCAACCGTCTTTTGTTTCTTACTTGGAGGGGCAGCAGATGGAGCGGCAGAAGTAGGGTGAGGGTCTACCAAGCGGACCCGAGGTGCTGGGATCACCTTCCTCACCCCAGGGGAACTCGGCACTGATGGCTTCTCGCGCACTTGGGAGGACCCTGATGAGCGGATATTTTATACGCTTTTTGGGGGTAATTTCATGTAGATTCTAGTATGTTTTAATTAGTTTTTGATAGAATTTTATTAGTTTTTAAGCAAAAATCATATTTCTGGACTTTACTATAAGTGTGTGTATTTTTCTGTGATTTCAGGTATTTTCTGGCTGAAATTGAGGAAGCTGAGCAGAAATCTGACTTAGGCTGAAAAAGGACTGCTGATGCTGTTGGATCCTGACCTCCCTGCACTCGAAATGGATTTTCTGGAGTTACAGGAGTCCAATTGGCGCGCTCTCAACGGCGTTGGAAAGTAGACATCCAGGGCTTTCCAGCAATATATAATAGTCCATACTTTGCGCGAGAATAGACGACGTAACTTGGCGTTGAACGCCAAGTACATGCTGCTGTCTGGAGTTAAACGCCAGAAAAACGTCATGATCCGGAGTTGAACGCCCAAAACACGTCATAACTTGGAGTTTAACGCCAAGAAAGGCCTCTACTCGTGGATAGCTTTAGTCTCAGCCCCAGCACACACCAAGTGGGCCCCAGAAGTGGATTTCTGCACCAATTATCTTAGTTTACTCATTTTCTGTAAACCTAGGTTACTAGTTTACTATTTAAACAACTTTTAGAGACTTATCTTGTACCACATGACATTTTCAGATCTAAATTACATACTTTTTGACGGCATGAGTCTCTAAACTCCATTGTTGGGGGTGAGGAGCTCTGCAGCGTCTCGATGATTTAATACAATTCCTTTGTTTTCCATTCAAACACGCTTGTTCTTATCTAAGATGTTTATTCGCGCTTAATTGTGAAGAAGGTGATGATCCGTGACATTCATCACCTTCCTCAATCCATGAACGTGTGCCTGACAACCACCTCCGTTCTACATCAGATTGAATGAATATCTCTTAGATTCCTTAATCAGAATCTTCGTGGTATAAGCCGGATTGATGGCGGCATTCATGAGAATCCGGAAAGTCTAAACCTTGTCTGTGGTATTCCGAGTAGGATTCCGGGATTGAATGACTGTGACGTGCTTCAAACTCCTGAGGGCTGGGCGTTAGTGACAGACGCAAAAGAATCAATGGATTCTATTCCAACCTGATTGAGAACCGACAGATGATTAGCCGTGCTGTGACAGAGCATAGGAACGTTTTCACTGAGAGGATGGGAGGTAGCCATTGACAACGGTGACACCCTACATAGAGCTTGCCATGGAAGGAACCTTGCGTGTGGGAAGAGGATTTCAAGGAAAAGTAGAAATTCAAAGGACAAAGCATCTCCAAAACTCCAACATGTTTCTCATTACTGCACAACAAGTAACACTGTTATTCTCTTTTATTTTTATAATCAAATCTTGTAATTTCACTTTTAATCCTATTGGGCTTCTGACTAAGATTAATAAAATAAACATTGATTGCTTCAAGCCAATAATCTCCGTGGGATCGACCCTTACTCACGTAAGGTATTACTTGGACGACCTAGTGCACTTGCTGGTTAGTTGTACGAATCACAAATTCGTGCACCAAGTTTTTGGCGCCGTTGCCGGGGATTATTGAGTTTGAACAATTGAAGGCATATTTTATTTCTTAGATTAGGAATAATTTATTTTTATTTTTTATTGTTATAGAGTCATTAAATCTTGATAGGATAGTTTCTTTTCAAAAATTTCTTTTCAAAATTTATTATTTTTCTTTTAATTAATTGTTAATTTTCGTGAGTTTAGTGTCTTGTTCTAAGTTTGGTGTCAATTGCATATCTCATATTTTTCTTTAAAATTTTCGACTTGTGTTCTTTGTTCTTCATTGATCTTCAAGTTGTTCTTGCTTATTTTTCTTGTTTGATCTTGAGTTTTTCTTGCTTTGTGTCTTTTCTTGTTTCACTTGTGTTCTCTTTAAAGCATTAATTGGAATATCTAGAACAAGTGTTACATTTATTCCCAATTGGCTAGAGTATTGGTTTATATTCTTGATAATTGGGTATACGCTTTGGAACCTTTTTCAAAAATAATTTTTCTTGATTTAATCTTGTGCCAAACTTTAAGTTTGGTGTTTTCTTGTTAATCTTTCATAATTTTCGAAAATTTTATTAAAGTTTTCTAAAAATTTTAAGTTTGGTGTTCTTCCTTTTGTTCTTGGTGTTCTTGTGAATCTTCAAGGTGTTCTTGAGTTTTTCTTGTGTCTTGATCTTAAAATTTTTAAGTTTGGTGTTCCTTGGTGTTTTCCCTCCAAAAATTTTCGAAAATAAGGAGCATTGGATCTAAAAATTTTAAGTCTTGTGTCTTTTGTGTGTTTTTCTCTTTCATCATAAAATTCAAAATTAAAAAAAAAATTTATTTTCTAACCAATTTTAAAACTACATTTTCGAAATTTTTAATATAAAATCCAAATTTCAATTTCAAATTTTTCGAAAAATTTTCACAAAGTATTTTCAAAAATATTTTTCATATATTCCATTTTTAGTTATTCCACTACTATAAAATAAATAATATCAACATACATATCATCACTCTTGTATTCCAGTATGGAAGTAAGTATGAATGGACAAGACAAGAGGACTCTGGGGTCATATGCTAACCCCACTACTGCTTCATATGGGAGTAGTATCTGTATACCCTCCATTGGAGTTAGTAGCTTTGAGCTGAATCCTCAGCTCATTATCATGGTACAGCAAAACTGCCAGTATTCTGGTCTTCCACATGAAGAACCTACAGAGTTTCTGGCACAATTTCTACAATTTGCTGACACAGTACATGATAAAGAAGTGGATCAGGATGTCTACAGATTATTACTGTTTCCATTTGCTGTAAAAGATCAAGATAAGAGGTGGTTAAATAACCAGCCTAAGAACAGCATAAAAACATGGAAATAGCTGTCAGAAAAATTCCTGAATCACTATTTCCCTCCCAAACGGATGACACAGCTAAGGCTAAGCATCCAAGGCTTCAAACAAGGAGATAATGAATCTCTTTATGATGCCTGGGAGAGATACAGAGAAATGCTAAGAAAATGCCCCTCTGAAATGTTTTCAGAATGGGTGCAATTAGACATCTTCTACTATGGGCTTACAGAAAAAGCTCAGATTTATCTAGACCACTTAGCTGGTGGATCTATACATATGATAAAAACAATTGAAGAGGCTCAAGAGCTTATTGATACAGTTGCCAGAAATCAACATCTGTACCTAAGCAGTGAATCTTCCATGAAAGAAGAAGCTAAAACAATAACTGCAGAACTCAGTCCAGTGGATCAGGCTAATGAATTCAATCAGCAATTAGATTTTCTAACTCAGCAGCTAGCCGAATTCAAGGAAATATTATAGGAAACAAGAATGGCTAACAGGAACATGGAAGTACAATTAAAGCAGACAGAAAAGTAACTGTCAAAACAAATAACAGAAGAATGCCAAGCAGTTCAATTAAGAAGTGGGAAAACATTAAATACCTCACTTCAAAGCAGCAGGAAACCAAGAAATGAACAAGTGGATACTCAAAATCCTTTTGAGGACAGTCAGAGCCCAGAAAGGAACAAAGCTGGCGCTGAACGCCCAGACCATGCTCATTCCTGGCATTCAACGCCAGAAACAAGCATGAATCCGGCATTGAACGCCCAAGGGGAACATGGTTCTGGCGTTCAAACGCCAGTAACAAACAAGGAAGTGGCGTCTAACGCCACTCCAGCCCCCACCACTGGCATTCAAATGCCAATGGGGAATCAGTCACATACAAGTGCTGATAACAACCCTTCTAAAAAGGCTTCCCAACCCACTTCTGTAGGTAATAAACCTGCAACAACTAAGGTTGAGAAATACAAAGCCAAAATGCCTTATCCTCAAAAACTCCGCCAAGCGGAACAGGATAAGCAATTTGCCCGCTTTGCAGACTATCTCAGGACTCTTGAAATAAAGATTCCGTTTGCAGAAGCACTGGAGCAAATACCCTCTTATGCTAAGTTCATGAAAGAGATCTTAAGTCATAAGAAGGATTGGAGGGAAACTGAAAAAGTTTACCTCACTGAAGAATGCAGTGCAGTCATTATGAAAAGCTTACCTGAGAAGCTTAAAGATCCTGGGAGCTTTATGATACCATGTACATTAGAGGGTACTTGTACCAAGCAAGCTTTATGTGATCTTGGAGCAAGTATCAACCTAATACCTGCATCTACTATCAGAAAGCTTGGTTTAACTGAAGAAATCAAACCAACCAGGATATGTCTTCAACTTGCTGATGGCTCCATTAAATACCCATCAGGCGTGATTGAGGATATGATTGTCAATGTTGGGCCATTCGCCTTTCCTACTGACTTTGTGGTGCTGGAAATGGAGGAGCACAAGAGTGCAACTCTCATTCTAGGAAGACCTTTCCTAGCAACTGGCCGAACCTTCATTGATGTCCAAAAAGGGGAAGTAACCTTGAGAGTCAATGAGGAGGAGTTCAAGTTGAATGTTGTCAAAGCCATGCAACATCCAGACACCCCAAATGACTGCATGAGTGTTGATATTATTGACTCTCTGGTAAGAGAGGTCAATATGGCTGAGAGTCCCGAATCAGAGCTAGAGGACATCCTTAGAGACGTCCAGCCTGATCTGGAGGAGTCAGAGAAAATAGTAGAACCTCTGAAAATCCCTCAGGAAGAGGAGAAACCTCCTAAACCCGAGCTCAAACCATTACCACCTTCCCTAAAATATGCATTTTTGGGAGAAGGTGATACCTTTCCTGTAATCATAAGCTCTATCTTAGAGCCACAGGAAGAGGAAGCACTAATTCAAGTGCTAAGGACACACAAGACAGCTCTTGGGTGGTCCATCAGTGATCTCAAGGGCATTAGCCCAGCTAGATGCATGCACAAAATCTTACTGGAGGGTGACGCCAAGCCAGTGGTTCAACCACAAAGGCGGCTGAACCCAGCCATGAAGGAAGTAGTGCAGAAAGAGGTTACGAAATTACTAGAGGCTGGGATTATTTATCCTATTTCTGACAGCCCCTGGGTGAGCCCTGTCCAAGTCGTCCCTAAGAAAGGTGGCATGACAGTGGTTCAGAATGAAAAAAATGAACTGGTTCCTACAAGAAGAGTTACAGGGTGGCGTATGTGTATTGATTATAGAAGGCTCAATACAGCCACCAGAAAGGATCATTTTCCTTTACCATTCATAGACCAAATGCTAGAAAGACTAGCAGGTCATGAATACTACTGCTTCCTGGATGGATATTCAGGTTATAATCAAATTGCAGTAGATCCCCAGGATCAGGAGAAAACGGCATTCACCTGCCCATCTGGAGTATTTGCATACAGAAGGATGCCATTTGGTCTATGCAATGCACCTGCAACCTTTCAGAGGTGCATGCTCTCAATTTTCTCTGATATGGTGGAAAAATTCCTGGAAGTCTTCATGGATGACTTTTCAGTATTTGGAGACTCATTCAGCTCCTGCCTTAACCATTTAGCACTTGTTCTGAAAAGATGCCAAGAGACTAACCTGGTTTTAAACTGGGAAAAATGTCACTTTATGGTGACTGAAGGAATTGTCCTTGGGCACAAAATTTCGAACAAGGGGATAGAGGTGGACCAAGCTAAGGTAGAAGTAATTGAAAAATTGCCACCACCTGCTAATGTTAAGGCAATCAGAAGCTTTCTGGGGCATGCAGGATTCTATAGGAGGTTTATAAAGGATTTTTCAAAAATCGCCAAACCTCTGAGCAACCTGCTAGCTGCTGACACCATTTATCTTTGATAAAGAGTGTCTGCAGGCATTTGAGACTCTGAAAGCTAAATTGGTTACAGCACCAATCATCTCTGCACCAGACTGGACTTTACCATTTGAGTTGATGTGTGATGCCAGTGACCATGCCATTGGTGCAGTGTTGGGACAAAGGCATGACAAGCTTCTGCACGTCATTTATTATGCTAGCCGTGTTCTAAATGACGCACAGAAGAACTACACAACCACAGAAAAAGAGCTACTTGCAGTGGTTTACGCCATTGACAAATTCAGATCCTATTTAGTAGGATCAAAAGTGATTGTGTACACTGATCATGCTGCTCTTAAATATCTACTCACAAAGCAGGATTCAAAACCCAGACTTATAAGATGGGTGCTGCTTCTGCAGGAGTTTGATATAGAAATAAGAGACAGAAAAGGAACAGAGAATCAAGTAGCAGATCACCTGTCCCGACTAGAACCAGTGGAAGGGGCGTCCCTCCCTCTCACTGAGATCTCTGAAACCTTTCCGGATGAACAACTCTTTGCCATCCAGGAAGTGCCATGGTTTGCAGACATTGCAAACTACAAGGCAGTGAGATTCATACCCAAAGAGTACAGCAGGGTGCAATCAAAAAAATTAATCACAGATGCAAAGTACTATCTTTGGGATGAACCATATCTCTTCAAGAGATGTGCAGACGGAGTAATCCGTAGATGTGTGCCTAAAGAAGAAGCACAGAAGATCCTTTGGCATTGCCATGGATCACAGTATGGAGGACATTTTGGAAGTGAACAAACAGCCACAAGAATCCTCCAAAGTGGCTTCTACTGGCCTACTCTCTATAAAGATTCCCGAGCGTTTGTGCTTAATTGTGACAGTTGCCAAAGATCAGGCAACCTACCTCACAGTTATGCCATGCCTCAACAAGGAATCTTGGAGATTGAGTTGTTTGATGTATGGGGCATTGACTTCATGGGACCCTTCTCACCATCATACTCAAACACTTATATTTTGGTGGCAGTGGATTATGTATCCAAATGGGTGGAGGCTATTGCAACACCCACCAATGACACTAAAACAGTGTTAAAATTCCTCCAGAAACACATCTTCAGCAGATTTGGTATCCCTAGAGTGTTAATTAGTGATGGGGGCACTCATTTCTGCAATAAATAGCTTTATGCTGCTCTGGTTCGTTATGGAGTCAACCACAGGATAGCTACTCCATATCATCCACAAACTAATGGGCAAGCTGAAGTCTCAAATAGAGAACTCAAAAGAATCCTGGAACGGACTGTAATTAACCGTAGAAGGGATTGGGCAAGAAGCTTGGATGATGCTCTGTGGGCATACAGAACAGCATTCAAGACCCCTATAGGGACCTCTCCATACCAGCTTGTGTATGGAAAGGCATGTCACTTGCCAGTGGAACTGGAACACAAGGCCTATTGGGCAACCAGATTCCTAAACCTTGATGCCAAGTTAGCCGGAGAAAAACGATTGCTCCAGTTAAATGAGCTAGAGGAATTTAGACTCAATGCTTTCGAAAATGCAAAGATTTACAAAGAGAAAGCGAAAAGATGATTAATTCTAAGCTCAAATTATTCCCCGGGAAATTAAAATCCCGGTGGAGAGGTCCATATGTCATTACAAACGTATCACCATATGGATACATAGAGCTTCAGGATAATGACTCTAACAAAAAGTTCATTGTTAATGGACAAAGAGTCAAACATTATCTTGAAGGCAATTTTGAGCAAGAATGCTCAAAGCTGAGACTTGATTAAAACTCAGTAATAGTCCAGCTAATGACATTAAAGAAGCGCTTGCTGGGAGGCAACCCAGCCAATCACAAAATTTAATTTTATTCGTATTGATTAATTAATTGAATTTCACAGGTATATGTCAAGGTATCTTCAAGGTAAAATAGCAATTGGTTGGATTCACAGAGTTATAAGGGAAATTGGAAGCTCACTGGCGTGAAAAAGCCAGTAAGAAACATTTTGGGCGTTGAACGCCCAAAAGAAGCACCCACTGGGCGTTCAACGCCAGTAAGGGTAGCCTTCTGGGCGTTAAACGCCAGAAAGGAGCATCTTCTGGGCGTTAAACGCCAGAAAGAAGCACCTTCTGGGCGTTTAACGCCAGATTGACAGCATCCTGGGCGTTTAGAAAAACGCCCAGTAACAAAGGACTTCCTGGCGTTCAACGCCAGAAAGATGCATCAGCTAGGCGTTGAACGCCCAGGAGAAGCAGCATTTGGGCGTTAAACGCCCAAAACATGCATCGTTTGGGCGTTTAACGCCAGGATGGTGGGGAGGAGGTAAAATTCGTTTTTTTTCACAATTTTTCTAATTTTTTTATGTTTCAATTCATGATTTCTTGCATAAACATGTTTCAAAATATCATCCTTCAATTCCAAAAATTTTAATCCTAATTTCTAAAAACCCTAATTTCTAAAATCCCTTTTTCAAAAATATCAAATGTATCTTAATTTATAAACACAAATCTTTTTCCAATCCAAATCTTTTTCAAATCTTTTTCAACTCATCATATCTTTTGGATTTCGAAATTGCCTCTCCCTCTATTCCTCTTCTATCCTTTATTTTGCTTGAGGACAAGCAAACCTCTAAGTTTGGTGTGATTTGCCATGATCACTGAGCTAAAACTCATCAAGATCATGGCACCTAAGGGAACAGGAAGAGCAAGGATGTGAACTTAAGGGAGCTAAAGCGTCAGAAATTAATTCTTGAAGGCACCCCACAGACTAGAGGAACATCCACTTCCCAAAATACAGGTTGTTAAGTTCTAATTCTAGCTTTAACTCTGTGATAATATAGGATTTTACCTTAGAAGTTATATATAGTAGTAGTAATTAGTATATCTATTTTGATTTTATTTCCAATTAAGCTATAATTTATTTTTCTCATCATCGTCAGGCATGAATAAAGTAGTAGATTTTTTTAGAATAAAGAAGTAATCTATATTTTTCGAGTTCTTAATAATAAAAATTATAATTAATTACATGTGGTGGCAATACTTTTTGTTTTCTGAATGAATGCTTGAACAGTGCATAAATTTTATCTTGAATTTTATGAATATTGGCTCCTGAAAGAATGAGGAACACGAAAAATATTATTGATGATCTGAAAAATCATGAAATTGATTCTTGAAGCAAGAAAAAGCAGTGAAAAAGAAAGCTTGCAAAAAAAAAAGAAAAAAAAAGAAGGAGCAGTAGAAAAAGTCAATAGCCCTTAAAACCAAAAGGCAAGGGTAAAAAGGATCCAAGGCTTTGAGCATTAATGGATAGGAGGGCCCAAGGAAATAAAATCCAGGCCTAAGCGGCTAAACCAAGCTGTCCCTAACCATGTGCTTGTGGCATGCAGGTCCAAGTTACAAACTTGAGACTGAGTGGTTAAAGTCGTGATCCAAAGCAAAAGAGTGTGCTTAAGAACTCTGGACACCTCTAATTGGGGACTCTAGCAAAGCTGAGTCACAATCTGAAAAGGTTCACCCAATTATGTGTCTGTGGCATTTATGTATCCGGTGGTAATACTGGAAAACAAAATGCTTAGGGCCACGGCCAAGACTCATAAAATAACTGTGTTCAAGAATCAACATACTACACTAGGAGAGTCAATAATATTATCTGAATTCTAAGTTCCTAAGGATGCCAATCATTCTGAATTTCAAAAGATACAGGGAGATGCCAAAACTGTTCAGAAACAAAAAGCTACAAGCCCCGCTCATCTAATAAGAATCTGAACTTCATTTAAAACTCTAGAATATTATTACTTCTTAATTTCTGTTAAAACCTATTTTATTTATCTAGTTGCTTGAGGACAAGCAACAGTTTAAGTTTGGTGTTGTGATGAGCGGATATTTTATACGCTTTTTGGGGGTAATTTCATGTAGATTCTAGTATGTTTTAATTAGTTTTTGATAGAATTTTATTAGTTTTTAAGCAAAAATCATATTTCTGGACTTTACTATGAGTGTGTGTATTTTTCTATGATTTCAGGTATTTTCTGGCTGAAATTGAGGAAGCTGAGCAGAAATCTGACTTAGGCTGAAAAAGGACTGCTGATGCTGTTGGATCCTGACCTCCCTGCACTCGAAAGGGATTTTCTGGAGCTACAGGAGTCTAATTGGCGCGCTCTCAACGGCGTTGGAAAGTAGACATCCAGGGCTTTCCAGCAATATATAATAGTCCATACTTTGCGCGAGAATAGACGACGTAACTTGGCGTTGAACGCCAAGTACATGCTGCTGTCTGGAGTTAAACGCCAGAAAAACGTCATGATCCGGAGTTGAACGCCCAAAACACGTCATAACTTGGAGTTTAACGCCAAGAAAGGCCTCTACTCGTGGATAGCTTTAGTCTCAGCCCCAGCACACACCAAGTGGGCCCCAGAAGTGGATTTCTGCACCAATTATCTTAGTTTACTCATTTTCTGTAAACCTAGGTTACTAGTTTACTATTTAAACAACTTTTAGAGACTTATCTTGTACCACATGACATTTTCAGATCTAAATTACATACTTTTTGACGGCATGAGTCTCTAAACTCCATTGTTGGGGGTGAGGAGCTCTGCAGCGTCTCGATGATTTAATACAATTCCTTTGTTTTCCATTCAAACACGCTTGTTCTTATCTAAGATGTTTATTCGCGCTTAATTGTGAAGAAGGTGATGATCCGTGACATTCATCACCTTCCTCAATCCATGAACGTGTGCCTGACAACCACCTCCGTTCTACATCAGATTGAATGAATATCTCTTAGATTCTTAATCAGAATCTTCGTGGTATAAGCCGGATTGATGGCGGCATTCATGAGAATCCGAAAGTCTAAACCTTGTCTGTGGTATTCCGAGTAGGATTCCGGGATTGAATGACTGTGACGTGCTTCAAACTCCTGAGGGCTGGGCGTTAGTGACAGACGCAAAAGAATCAATGGATTCTATTCCAACCTGATTGAGAACCGACAGATGATTAGCCGTGCTGTGACAGAGCATAGGAACGTTTTCACTGAGAGGATGGGAGGTAGCCATTGACAACGGTGACACCCTACATAGAGCTTGCCATGGAAGGAACCTTGCGTGTGGGAAGAGGATTTCAAGGAAAAGTAGAAATTCAAAGGACAAAGCATCTCCAAAACTCCAACATGTTTCTCATTACTGCACAACAAGTAACACTGTTATTCTCTTTTATTTTTATAATCAAATCTTGTAATTTCACTTTTAATCCTATTGGGCTCCTGACTAAGATTAATAAAATAAACATTGATTGCTTCAAGCCAATAATCTCCGTGGGATCGACCCTTACTCACGTAAGGTATTACTTGGACGACCCAGTGCACTTGCTGGTTAGTTGTACGAATCACAAATTCGTGCACCAGACCCCTCCCCAACTGCCTTGGCGGCAATATTCCTGGCAGCAGTCGCCTTTTGCGCCCTCTTAAAAGCTTTCATAGATTCGTTATTCTTCATTGTCTCTGCAAATAAAACAGAAGTCAAGCTACAAATCAAACAAGTCGGAAATACAGCTACAAGTAACACAAACAGATAGCCAAGAAAACACAAGATACCCAGTTCAGTTTGAAGAAGAGAAGGATTGGTTAGAAATTTCTTTGTATCAAGATGGGGAGGTTGACCCCAACGCTCTTCCAAAATAGTCACAAAGGCCCGCTCAGCCTCATCCAACATGTCCCAAGAATACCTGGAGACCCTCACATCTTTTTGCCATTCCAGGGGAAAGGCGGGCTCATCATTTTCATCCAGAAAAAAGAGGCAAGTTCCTTTAACAGCTCAGACCTTGAAAAAATAGTTTTTAAAATCGCGGAATGACTCGTCAAACATGGAAAAAACTTTCTTTCCCTGGGTGGAACGAAAGGAGACCCAAGCTGCCTTCTTTTTTACCACTCCAGGCTTAGTCAAGACAAACAAATAGAAGAAAAGAGATTGGGAAGCAGGAATACCAAAGCCATTGCACAACAATTGGAAAATTTTTATGAAACCCTAGGAGTTGGGGTGAAGTTGAGAAGGGGCAACATTACAAGACTATAACAGGTCGATTTCAAATTGAGTAAAGGGAAGGGTGATACCCAGCTGACCAAAGAAAAAGTCATAAGCATAAAAGAAAGGGCGACCATCAACAACCCGAGTTGAAAAACAGACTCTCTCGTCAGAAGAAGGAGGGACAAGTTTATAGTTCTTCTCATCACCAGAATTGCTACAGACACTATGAAACTGCCTAAGCTGAGTACAAAACTCAGAATCAGCCAGCGAGACACACAGGAGAACCATGGGGTCCACCCAATCAGCCATACCCGCAGGAACCTGGGAAGGCATCTCTACAACGTTATTTCGGGAAGACATGAGGCCGACTAAATCCTACAAAAAGAAAAGAAGAGTGGATTAATCTCTGACATGGGTCAAAACATCTCGATGGGCGGATAAACCAAAAAGGGAAAAACCCCAAGACTCAAGATAAAAAGTCTTGGAGCATCCCTTGGAGGCAGTAAACAAGAAAGGTCTTCAAATCATTTCTACAGTCTACATCTCGGCACTCATCAAAAATAAAATCCAGAGAAGAAAACAAAGGAAGCAAAAAACGCAAAAGGTCCATCCTTCTACAGTTTATCAGAAAAAGTATTGCTTCTACAGTTTACCAGCACTACTGCTACAGTTTGTCAGAACACCAAAAAAGGCCAAAATGGAAAAACAGCAAAGGCACAAACTTTTCAAAATCAAGCAAAAATCATCAGCCAAAGGCACAAACAAAAACGGCGGCAACATGCAAAAGAAAAAGCAAACAAAAGATTCGCACTGAAAAAGAGAAAAAACCAGAGCATGCAACAAGTCAAGCACGATAAAAACAGAAAGGTCCAAACTTTCTCCAAAAGGAAGATCAAAAGGAAAACCCTATCGCAAAATCAGAAATAAATGAGGAAACACGACATGAGACTAACCTGGAGAATATAAGGAAACCTCGAAGAAAGCTGAAAAGCAGAAGCAACAAAGCCACCCCCTTGAAGAGGAAGAACGCGAAGACAAAAGGAAAAAAATGTGGAAACAACCCTCTTCCGAAAACGCAGTAGCAGAACAGACGTCACAAAAAAGAAACTACAAACTCTGGGCAAGAAACAGAAAATGAGAGAGTAAAGGAAGGAGTTACAGAGAAAAAGTGAAGAAGAGAAACCGTTTTTGATTAAGAGATTCAAAATAAAAGCCAAAAGAGAATGTGGCAATTAATGCCAATTAAATGCGGATGTTAAAACCGCTTGCGTTCCCAAAAAAGCACTAATACAAAAGCGCGCGCTTTTAGAGGAAAACGTTCTACATTCAAAGCTGCTACAAAAGGAGTCAACAAAATGCCTGAGTTTGGCTTCACCAGAGAAAGACCGAAGTCAAGGACTCGACCACAAAAAGAAGACCGAGCTCAAGCAGGGGCACTGTTCATATCCTGGGTCGAGTTGTCCGACCCGGGATGTTCTACAGACAAAGCGACCGACCTCTTCAGGTCAAGACAATCCGACCTCTTCTCAAAGAGCTCGGCCAAGTCACAAGAAAGCCCAAACAAAGGGCCCAAATAGAGGAACACGCCCCAGATCCTAAGGCAGCCCAAGCCTACAAAAGAAGGGCGATTCCCTTGAAAATAAGATGACTTCACTTGAAGATAAGATAAAGATAAGATAAGATAACTAACTTATCTTATCCACAGGAGGCCACATCTCACCATTATAAATACACTGGAGCACCCAGGTATAACTCATACTCTGATTCTACTCAATACCTGCTTAATACCCTTGCTAACTTAAGCATCGGAGTCCCTTGCAGGTACCCCCCACCCTCCGGGGACGAAGGATCAGCACCACCACCAAGTCCAACAAGTCGGACACACCAGCTCCGGCCGCCGTACACCTGCCGGACACGTCGGCTCCGACCAACACAGAAAATCTCATCCGAGATCGACCTACAGTTTCAGGTAACCCTTGGAACAATACCCTTGCTAACTTAAGCATCGGAGTCCCTTGCAGGTACCTCCCACCATCCGGGGACGAAGGAATCAACACCGTCACCAAGCCCAATAAGTCGGACACAACAACTCCAACTATTACAGAAGATCTCATCCGAGATCGACCTATAGTTTCAGGTAGCCCTCGGAACACATACCATATTTGTTGTTATTTTTCAGATGCAAGTCGCAACCCACCTCAGTGAGTTGCTTTGGATGGTGACAGAAGCGGAGGATCTTGATACTTTTGGAGTCTTTTGATTTATTTTGTTTATCTCTCACTTTTGTATTTTATTTTTGGCCTAGAGGCTTGTATTTGAGAGAGAACAATTTGTATAAGCAAATTTTGACTCTCTAGTTTTTTTGTGTCTGTATATGGCTAGCTAGCTTAAACTCCACAAGCCATGGCTAGATTTAGTTGATATTATACTATTATCTTTTGTATATCTTATCTATATCTTGTGCTTAAAGTTAGTAGATTTGTTAGTACGTTTTGCACTTTTTTTAAATCCTTTTTTTAAACTATATCCTTCATCGAGCTTTTATATAATATTAATTTTTTCTATATATTATATGTATGAGCTTAGAACTGTAGTAATCTTTGATTAACCTTTGCTTTACGATGCAAGATAAAGCTTAGGCTAATTAGGGTGTTACACTTGTTGCACTGAAAAGGATGATCCATGTCAAAGAATCTTCGATGGCAATCAAACCACGAATTCTTACCATCATTCGTCGACCAAAATGCCTTTGTATCCTCCATAGAAATGAGACATGCCAGTCTGTCCTAAGTGGACCAACCTGACAACATCTCGTATGAAGGAAAGTCGTTAATGGTCCACATCAATGCAGCACACAGTTGGAATTTTTTCTTCATCAAAATATCATACGTTTCGACACCATGGATCAACAAGTCCTTTAACTCATCCACCAAGTGCTACAAAAAGACATCTATTTTGGCATTTGAATTGCTGGACCAAGCATAATGCAAGTTAAGAACATATACGGGTCTTTCATGCAAATTTCGGGACTCATGTTTTACAGTGTTACGACTATAGGCCAATAAGAGTATACGTTACCGAAATTGAAATTTGGTGCGAACCCGTCAGAGTAAAAAACTAGTATAACATTTCTTGGCTCGTTCGCAAATGTAGGATGGACTTGATCAAAATTCTTCCAGGCTTCTCCATGTGATGGGTGTGTCATGATTCTATCATCACTCTTTTGTTACTATGCTAAGTCAGGTGAGGGGTTGAACTCATTAATGCATATAATTATTTCAGCCTAGGGATCTAGTAGTGCATCCATTTCATTGGAACTCTCTTTAACTGGCATTTACCAATATGTTCTCTCTCGACTTGGAACCTCAGTAATTTACAGAATCTGCATTCAATTAGGTATGTATCCCTGTTGTAATACAGTATACACTCATTCAAACAATAATCAATTTTCAACGAGTTTAGACCCAATTTTGAAACTAGCTTCTTTGCTTCGTAGTGGTTTCGGGAGATGCCAGAGGTCTCGACAAGTACCAGTTCGTTGCAAAGGGTGGCCCACTTATTAAAAGACTCTTATGTATGATTTTACTCTAACTTAATAGTCATCATTCTAACACATGTAGACAACTATAAATGAACATAACCCTCAAACAACGGTCTCACAGTAGATTCTAACATATGATAAAATATCTTTACCTCCGAGTTAGGCTCTTGTTCAGCCTCTTCCAATTTCGTAACACTTGTTGCATCAAACACCATCTCATTGTATCTCTCTTGGTTACATTCCCAATTCATGTCTTCCATGTTTAGTTCTCTTTCCACCCGAACCCTCATTGATCGACAGTCAGACCTATTCAAATTCAAGGCAGACCTGTTAATTCCCTGTTTGTCCATTTCTTCGTACTCCGTCCACATCCAATACCCATCCTTGAACTCGTTACGATAAAGGTAAAATGTTATATCACAGTTCCTAGCCACTTAGTCAGCCAACACTTTTCACACGGACACCTAGATACCTCTTCAGACCTAAATAGTTCCATGCTGAATACATGCCCAACAAACGCGTCGACCCCCTCAAAGAATTCAGGTTTTAATCCCCCTGTCTACCATTATCCCTATCATACATTCCTATATGGTGACTTTGAATCATATTGAATCACACACCCTAAAATTCGACGAATAAGACAAAATTATTAAATTTTTTATAAAATCCGACAGAGCATACCCTATAATTAGAATCTTCTGCAAACTAAACAAGTTTTAAAACAAATCACACAAAATTTCGGCAAAACTTTCTTTTAATTCAGAGATATTCATCAAATAAATATAACAATTTTCACAGTGGAAACAGCTGCAAGCATGTATTAGAAGATACAGAAATTTAATAACATATCAAATCCTAACCGTTTTAGTATACAACCCCTTATAACTCCCAATTTTTCATCAAACAAATGTTTCGAGAAGGCACCTCTACACGACCTTCTCCTACTTCTGTCCTAAAACGTTATTCTAGAAAAAGTAAGCAAACATAAAACTCAAACATTTGATTATAGTTAGAGATAGAAAACCTACCTAAAACACGGATGCACAGAATACGAAAGAAGCAAAATCCAATTAATCTCGGAGAAATACCATCGTCCTAATGAAAAAGAAAACTTATTAAACTCACAAGGTGAAACTAATTAATTCAACAAACTACACAAAGTCATCCACCAACAATATTGAACACTCTTAATCTCACCCTACTTAACCTACATTAACTTAATTATAATTTTTTATTTATGTTAAATTAACATAAGAAATAATAATCACAAACTTCATTACCCTAGTTTACTCAATAATTTGATAATAAAATAATAACAAAACCCTAGACACACAAAAAATCTGAAAAAACAAAAAATTACAAACCAACCCCTAACCACAAACTTCGTTACTATAATTTAATCAATAATTTGGTAAATACCTATTAAAATGCTAAAGTCACAAAAAAATCTGAAAACCAGTAAAAAAAACTATACCAAATCCTAGTTACAAACTTCAATACACTAATTTAATCAATAAATTCATAAACTATTTAACAAAAAAATTCTAAACTCATAAAAATCTTAATAAGATTAAAAAATTATGCCAAAATTACCGTTGATGGTGGCTATAGGATGCTGGAGGCGTGGTGGCACCAGTAGTGACAACGACACCGATGGTAGTGGTCACCAAGAACAGTGGCGATGTTCTCAATGTAACAACCCCATTTTTCGAGTACGCAAGATCTTTTTGAAGGCACGGATTTCTCTGAAAGATTGATGAGCGGATAATTTGTATGCTTTTTGGCATTGTTTTTAGTATGTTTTTAGTATCTTTTAGTTAGTTTTTAGTATATTTTTATTAGTTTTTAATTAAAATTCACTTTTCTGGACTTTACTATGAGTTTGTGTGTTTTTCTGTGATTTCAGGTATTTTCTGACTGAAATTGAAGGTTCTGAGCAAAAATCTGATCCAGAGACTGAAAAGGACTGCAGATGCTGTTGGATTCTGACCTCCCTGCACTCGAAGCGGATTTTCTGGAGCTACAGAAGCCCAATTGGCGTGCTCTCAACGGCGTTGGAAAGTAGACATCCAGGGCTTTCCAGCAATATATAATAGTCCATACTTTGCCCAAGATTTGATGGCCCAAACCTGCGTAGCAAACCGGCCTCAGAAATTCCAGCGTTAAACGCCGGAACTGGCATAAAACTTGGAGTTAAACGCCCAAACTGGCATGAGAACTGGCGTTTAACTCCAGAAAACGTCTCTACACATAAAAGCTTCAATGCTCAGCCCAAGCACACACCAAGTGGGCCCGGAAGTGGATTTTTCTGTCATTTACTCATTTCTGTAAACCTTAGGATACTAGTTTACTACTTATAGGACCTTTTGACTTTGTAATCAGACGGAATGCGACCTTATGACATTGTACACCTTTTCTTCCACAGCATGAGTCTCTGAACCCTATGGTTGGGGGTGAGGAGCTCTGCTGTGTCTTGATGGATTAATGCAATTACTACTGTTTCTCATTCAATCATGCTTGCTTCCATTCTAAGATAATACTTGTTCTTAATCCGGATGAATGTGATGATCAGTGACAACCATCATCATTCTCAACTATGAACGTGTGCCTGACAACCACCTCTGTTCTACCTTAGATTAAGTAGTTATCTCTTGGATTCTTTTATCGGAATCTTCGTGGTATAAGCTAGATTGATGGCGGCATTCAAGAGAATCCGGAAGGTCTAAACCTTGTCTGTGGTATTCTGAGTAGGATTCAATGACTGAATGACTGTGACGTGCTTCAATCTCCTGAAGGCGGGGCGTTAGTGACAGACGCCAAAAGAATCACTGGATTCTACTCCGGTCTGATTGAGAACCGACATATGGAATGCCGTGCCGTGACAGGGCATTAGGAATCGTTCCAATGAGAGGATGGGAGGTAGCCACTGACAACGGTGAAACCCTACACACAGCTTGCCATGGAAGGAGACTTGCGTGTTTGATGAAGAAGACAGTAGGAAAGCAGAGATTCAGAAGATGGAGCATCTCCAAACCTCAACCTGTTCTCCATTACTGCAAAACAAGTAATCATTTCATGTTCTTTTACTTTTCACAATCAATCCTGATAATTTCTGATATCCTGACTAAGATTTACAAGATAACCATAGCTTGATTCAAGCCGACAATCTCCGTGGGATCGACCCTTGCTCACGCAAGGTATTACTTGGACGACCCAGTGCACTTGCTGGTTAGTTGTGCGGGATTGCAAAAGTGTTATTGCAATTTCGTGCACCAAGTTTTTGGCGCCGTTGCCGGGGATTGTTCGAGTTTGGACAACTGACGGCTTATCTTGTTGCTTAGATTAGGACTGTTTTATTTTTGTTGGTTTAGAGTCTTTTAGTTGAGTCTAGTTTCATATTTTAAGTTTGGTGTCAATTGCATGCTTTTATTTCTCTCTTAAAATTTTCGTTTTTGCATGTTCTTAGTCCCTTTTTGATTCATAAAAATTCTAAGTTTGGTGTCCTCTTTGTGTTTTTCCTTTAAAATTTTCGAAATTTAGTGTTTGATTCTCTAAAAATTTTAAGTTTGGTGTCTTTTTGTGTTTTTCTCTTTCCTCTTTTTAAGAATCAAATCTTTTTCATAAAAATTTTTCAATCATATCCTCTTAATTGCTGTTTTCAAAATCTTTTTCTTTACTAATTGATTTAGTTCTCAATTTGCTTTGATCTTATTTTATTTTTAATTTTCGAATTTTATTTTATTTTCCTTTTGTTTTATTTTATTTTATTTTAATTTTTTCGGTTATTTCAAAAAAAAAAATAAAAATAAAAATAAACAAAATTTATCTCTTTGCAATCATTCTCATTTCCCTTTTGTCCATTATGGACTTAAGTGGAATTAATCAGTCCAAGAGGACTCTGGGGTCTTATGCCAACCCCATTACAGCTGCATATGGGAGTAGCATCTGCATACCTCCCATCAAAGCAAGCAGCTTTGAGCTAAATCCTCAACTCATTATCATAGTGCAGCAAAATTGCCAGTATTCCGGTCTTCCAGAGGAAGAACCTACTGAGTTTCTGGCACAGTTCTTACAAATTGCTGACACAATACATGATAAAGAGGTAGATCAGGATGTCTACAGACTGTTACTGTTTCCATTTGCTGTAAAAGATCAAGCAAAAAGGTGGTTGAATAACCAACCTACAGCAAGCATAAAGACATGGAAACAGTTATCAGAAAAATTCCTGAATCATTTTTACCCTCCAAAAAGGATGACACAGCTAAGGCTGGACATCCAAGGCTTTAAACAAGAGGATAATGAATCCCTTTATGATGCCTGGGAGAGGTATAGAGGTATGCTCAGAAAATGCCCCTCTGAAATGTTTTCAGAGTGGGTACAGTTAGACATCTTCTACTATGGGCTTACAGAAAAAGCTCAGATGTCTTTAGACCACTCAGCTGGTGGATCTATACACATGAGAAAGACAATTGAAGAAGCTCAAGAGCTTATAGACATTGTTGCTAGAAACCAATACTTATATTCTAGCAAGGAATTCGTTCCACAAGAAGAGGTCATGGCAGTAGTCAATGATCCTGATCCTCAAGAACAGATGAATGAGCTTAATCAACAATTGCTCCTGATGACAGAACAGTTAGCAGAATTTAAAGAAATGCTCCATGATACTAAGGTTGCTAACAAGAGCATAGAACTGCAGTTGAATCAAGCAAAACAGCAAATATCTAAACAAATAACAGAAGAATGTCAAGCAGTTCAACTGAGGAGTGGGAAAACACTGAATGCCACTGCTCAAAAGAGCAAGAAGTCAATTAAGGAACAGTTGACAGAGGATGACCAAGCCACTGTTCAAAATCCCTCTGAGGACAGTAAGAGCCCAGAGAGGAATATTATTGGCGTTCAAACGCCAGAAAGGGAAGGAAAGTTGGCGTTAAACGCCCATTCCTTGCCCAATACTGGCGTTCAAACGCCAGAACAGGGAGGAAAGCTGGTGTTAAACGCCCATTCCCTGCCCAGTTCTGGCGTTCAAACGCCAGAAAAGGGGGAGAAGTTGGCGTTTAACGCCCAAACTTCATCCACTCCTGGCGTTCAAACGCCCAAGGAGAATCAGGCACCTGAGAGTTCTGATGATTATCCCCCTAACAAGGCCTCTTCAACCATTTCTGTAAGGAATAAACCTGCAGCATCTAAGGTTGAAGAATATCAAGCCAAGATGCCTTATCCTCAGAAACTCCGCAAAGCGGAACAGGATAAGCAATTTGCCCGCTTTGCAGACTATCTAAGGACTCTTGAAATAAAGATTCCGTTTGCAGAGGCACTTGAGCAAATACCCTCTTATGCTAAGTTCATGAAAGAGATCTTAAGCCATAAGAAGAATTGGAGAGAAACTGAAAAAGTGTTTCTCACTGAAGAATGCAGTGCAGTCATTTTGAAAAGCTTACCAGAAAAGCTTCAAGATCCTGGAAGCTTTATGATACCCTGCACATTAGAAGGTGCCTGCACCAAGATAGCCTTATGTGATCTTGGAGCAAGCATAAATCTAATACCTGCATCCACTATCAGAAAGCTTGGGTTGACTGGAGAAGTCAAACCAACCAGGATATGCCTCCAGCTTGCTGATGGTTCCATTAAACACCCATCAGGCATAATAGAGGACATGATTGTCAAGGTTGGGCCGTTTGCCTTTCCAACTGACTTTGTGGTGCTGGAAATGGAGGAGCACAAGAGTGCAACTCTCATTCTAGGAAGACCTTTCCTAGCAACTGGACGAACTCTCATTGATGTACATAAAGGGGAAGTAACCCTGAGAGTCAATGAGGATGAGTTCAAGTTGAATGCTGTGAAAGCTATGCAGCATCCAGACACACCAGAAGACTGCATGGACGTTGACATTATTGATTCTCTGGTAGAAGAGATCAATATGGCTGAAAGCCTAGAATCAGAGCTTGAGGACATCTTCAAAGATGCTCAACCTGATCAAGAAGAACTAGAGGAAGTAAAGGAATTTTCGAAAATTCCTCAGGAGGAGGATACGCCTCCCAAGCCTGAACTCAAACCATTACCATCATCCTTGAAATATGCATTTCTGGGAGAGGGTGACACTTTTCCAGTGATTATAAGCTCTCTTTAAATTCACAGGAAGAGGAAGCACTGATTCAAGTGCTAAGGACACACAAGACAGCTCTTGGGTGGTCCATAAGTGATCTTAAGGCATTAGCCCAGCTAGATGCATGCACAAGATCCTGTTGGAGGATAATGCCAAACCAGTGGTTCAACCACAGAGGAGGCTAAATCCAGCCATGAAGGAGGTGGTGCAGAAAGAGGTCACTAAATTACTAGAGGCTGGGATCATTTATCCTATTTCTGATAGCCCCTGGGTGAGCCCTGTCCAAGTTGTTCCCAAAAAGGGAGGCATGACAGTGGTTCATAATGAAAAAAATGAACTGGTTCCCACAAGGACAGTCACAGGGTGGCGCATGTGTATTGACTACAGAAGGCTCAATACAGCCACCAGAAAGGATCATTTTCCTTTACCATTCATAGACCAAATGCTAGAAAGACTAGCTGGCCATGATTATTACTGCTTTTTGGATGGCTATTCAGGTTACAACCAAATTGCAGTAGACCCTCAGGACCAAGAGAAAACAGCATTCACCTGCCCTTCAGGCGTGTTTGCCTATAGGAGAATGCCTTTTGGTCTGTGCAATGCACCTGCAACCTTTCAGAGGTGCATGCTCTCTATCTTTTCAGATATGGTAGAGAAATTTCTGGAAGTCTTCATGGATGACTTTTCAGTATATGGAGACTCATTCAGCTCCTGTCTTAACCACCTATCACTTGTCCTGAAAAGATGCCAAGAGACTAACCTGGTTTTAAACTGGGAGAAATGTCACTTTATGGTGACTGAAGGAATTGTCCTTGGGCACAAAATTTCAAGCAGGGGAATAGAGGTGGATAAGGCAAAGGTAGAGGTAATTGAAAAATTACCACCACCTGCCAATGTTAAGGCAATCAGAAGCTTTCTGGGACATGCAGGATTTTACAGAAGGTTTATCAAGGATTTTTCGAAAATTGCCAAACCTCTGAGTAATCTGCTAGCTGCTGACACTCCATTTATCTTTGATAATGAGTGTCTGCAGGCATTTGAGACCCTGAAAGCTAAGTTGGTCACAGCACCAGTTATCTCTGCACCAGATTGGGCATTACCATTTGAATTAATGTGTGATGCCAGTGATCATGCCATTGGTGCAGTGTTGGGACAGAGGCATAATAAACTTCTGCATGTCATTTATTATGCTAGTCGTGTTCTAAATGATGCACAGAAAAATTACACAACCACAGAAAAAGAATTACTTGCAGTGGTTTATGCCATTGACAAGTTTAGATCCTACCTAGTAGGATCCAAAGTGATTGTGTACACTGACCATGCTGCTCTTAAATACTTACTCACAAAGCAGGATTCAAAACCCAGGCTTATCAGATGGGTGTTGCTTCTGCAAGAGTTTGATATAGAAATAAGAGACAGAAAAGGGACAGAGAATCAAGTAGCTGATCATCTGTCCAGAATAGAGCCAGTAGTTGGGGCGTCCCTCCCTTCTACTGAGATTTCTGAGACTTTCCCAGATGAGCAACTATTTGCCATTCAGGAAGCTCCATGGTTTGCAGACATTGCAAACTATAAAGCTGTGAGGTTCATACCCAAGGAGTACAGTTACATGCAGAGAAAGAAATTAATTTCAGATGCCAAGTACTACCTCTGGGATGAACCATATCTCTTTAAGAGATGTGCTGACGGAGTGATCCGCAGGTGTGTACCCAGAGAAGAAGCACAGAGGATCCTATGGCACTGCCATGGATCACAGTATGGAGGACACTTTGGAAGTGAGCGAACAGCCACTAAAGTCCTCCAATGTGGCTTCTACTGGCCTACTCTCTATAAAGATTCCCGAGAGTTTGTGCATAACTGTGACAGTTGCCAAAGAGCTGGTAACCTGCCTCATGGATATGCCATGCCTCAACAAGGGATATTAGAGATAGAGCTGTTTGATGTATGGGGAATTGACTTCATGGGGCCATTCCCATCATCATACTCAAACAATTACATTCTGGTGGCAGTGGACTATGTATCTAAGTGGGTAAAAGCAGTTGCTACACCCACTAATGATACTAAGACCGTACTGAAATTCCTCTAGAAGAACATTTTCAGCAGATTTGGCATCCCCAGAGTGCTAATCAGTGATGGGGGCACTCATTTCTGCAATAAACAGCTATACTCTGCTATGGTTAGATATGGAATTAGCCACAAAGTGGCAACTCCGTATCATCCACAGACAAATGGGCAAGCAGAAGTCTCTAACAGAGAGCTAAAAAGAATCCTAGAACGGACTGTAATGTCCCGAAGAAAGGATTGGGCAAAGAGCTTGGATGATGCTCTGTGGGCATACAGAACAGCATTCAAGACTCCTATAGGTACCTCCCCATACCAATTGGTGTATGGGAAGGCCTGTCATTTGCCCGTGGAACTGGAACATAAAGCCTATTGGGCAACCAGATTCCTAAACATGGATGCACAGTTAGCTGGTGAGAAAAGACTGCTCCAGCTAAATGAGCTAGAAGAGTTCAGACTCAATGCCTTTGAAAATGCAAAAATTTATAAGGAAAAGGCAAAGAAGTGGCATGACAAGAGATTGTCAACCAGAGTCTTTGAGCCAGGACAAAAAGTTCTGCTCTTCAACTCTAGGCTCAAACTGTTTCCAGGAAAACTCAAATCCCGTTGGGGGGGTCCATATGTGATTACAGGAGTGTCACCATATGGATATGTTGAGCTTCAGGATATTGATTCTGATAAGAAGTTCATTGTTAATGGACAGAGAATCAAACATTATCTTGAAGGAAACTTTGAGCAGGAGTGCTCAAAACTGAGACTAGAGTGATTCTCAGTGAAAGTTCAGCTAAAGACAGTAAAGAAGCGCTTACTGGGAGGCAACCCAGTCATTAGTAGGTTGTATGATTGTTCTTACAGAGGCAAATATCAAAAAATGAAGGAATTCACAGAGTTACAGAAGGATTCAGCTCAAAAAGCAGAGAAAATGAGCTTACTGGCGAAAAAACGCCAGTAAGGTGCATTTTGGGCGTTAAACGCCAGAATGGGTACCATTCTGGGCGTTTAACGCCAGTAATGGTACCATTTTGGGCGTTAAACGCCAGAATGGGTACCATTCTGGGCGTTTAACGCCAGGTGTGCAGCATCACTGGGCGTTCAGAAAAACGCCCAGTGAGGAAGGTTTTCTGGCGTTTAACGCCAGCCAGGGTACCTGGCTGGGCGTTAAACGCCCAAGAAGGGTGCCAAGTGGGCGTTAAACGCCAGAATGGGTGCCATTCTGGGCGTTTAACGCCAGAAAGGTGGGGGGGACCACATTTTTGTTTTCAACTCAAATTTTTTCAAACTTTCCTCTTTTTACCCATAATCTTCTACATAAATGCACTTCAACCTTTCATCATTCACTTTCAAATCTTCACAAATCAAAACCATTCTTCAAATCTATTTCAAAATAATCTCAAATCTTCTTCAAAAACTCACCCTTTTCTCAAATTTTTTCAAAATCTTTTCAAATTTCCTTTCAAATCTCTCTTTTGTTTTCGAAATTCTCCTCCCCCCACTCTATAAATGAACGTTCCTCACCCTTCCTTCCTCACACCATTCGAATTTCCTCTCTCTCTCTCTCTTCTCTTCTTCTTTTCTTTTTGCTTGAGGGCAAGCAAAACCTCTAAGTTTGGTGTGCTTTTCCGTGATCACTAAGCTAAGATCTATCAAGATCATGGCTCCCAAGGGAAAACAAACCAACTCAAGAGGAAAGAAAGAGACTAATCCAAAGAATCTTTGGAATGAAGAGAAGTTCTTAACCAAAGAACATGAAGACCATTATCACAAAATAATGGGTCTGAGGTCAGTGATCCCGGAAGTTAAATTTGATCTGAAAGAAGATGAATATCCGGAGATCCAAGAACAAATTCGAAACAGAGGTTGGGAAGTTCTGACCAATCCTGAGACAAAGGTTGGAAGGAACATGGTTCAGGAATTCTACTCAAATCTGTGGCTAACAGATAAGCAAAGAATGACTGGAACCGCTTACCATACCCACAGAACCATGGTCAGAGGGAAAGTTATATACTTCCATCTGGACAAAATAAGAGAAATCTTCAAACTACCTCAACTACAAGATGATCCTGATTCCTTCAATAGGAGGATGGTGAGAGTAGATAAAGGGTTGGATCAAGTTCTAGAGGACATCTGCCTCCCTGGGACTAAGTGGATAACCAATTCAAAGGGTGTCCCAAACCAACTCAAGAGGGGAGACCTCAAGCCAATTGCAAGAGGTTGGCTAGACTTTATTGGGCGTTCCATATTGCCCACTAGCAACCGTTCTGAGGTCACCATCAAGAGAGCAGTGATGATTCACTGCATTATGCTTGGAAAAGAAGTGGAGGTTCATCATGTGATTGCTTGTGAGATCTACACCATTGCAAATAAGAATTCCACTGAGGCCAAACTGGCTTACCCAAGCTTGATTTCCTTGCTCTGTAAAGAGGCTGGGGTGAAGATGGGAGTAGATGAGTTCATACCCATTGAACACCCAATCACCAAGAAGTCAATGGAAGGACAAGTGCAAGACAACTCCATCAAGAGGAGGGCGCAGGAATTCCTCCCTGAATTCCCAAGAATTGACTACTGGTCCAGCCTAGAAGCATCTATTAACAAGCTGCAAGAGACTATGGAGCAACTGAAGGAAGAACAGCAGAATCAGAATTGCATGCTCTGCAAATTGCTGAAGGAACAAGAGAAGCAGGGGCGTGAACTCCAAGAGTTGAAACGCCAAAAGCTCTCCTCTCAAGCTGAGGGAGCATCTACTTCTCAAAATCAAGGTTGTTGAGTCCTAACTCTGTGAAAACCTCTATCATTAGGAGCCTCTGTTTTTCGTTTTTTTTATTTTCCTTTATTTTGTTTCTATTTTTCGTTTTTCTAGTCTCATTCTATATCTATTTTTGAGTCTTGTTTTTAATTCATAATTAATAAAATTAAAGTTATGCCTTAAAGTTATGAATGTCCTATGAATCCATCACCTCTCTTAAAAGAAAAATGCTTTAATCACAAAGGAACAAGAAGTACAGGGTTTCAAAATTTATCTCTGAAACTAGTTGAATTAGTTTGATGTGGTGACAATACTTTTTGTTTTCTGAATGAATGCTTGAATAGTGCATATGTCTCTTGAATTTGTTGTTTTTAAGAATGTTAAATTTGTTGGCTCTTGAAAGAATGAGGAGAAAGAGAACTATTATTGAGGATCTGAAAAATCATCAAATTGATTCTTGAAGCAAGAAAAAGCAGTGAATTCAAAAAAAAAAATTTCGAAAAAAAAAAGAGAGAAAAGAAAAAGAAAAAGAAAAGAAATAGAGTTGTGATCCAAGGCAACAAGAGTGTGCTTAAGAACCCTGGACACCTCTAATTGGGGACTCTAGCAAAGCTGAGTCACAATCTAAAAAGGTTCACCCAACTATGTGTCTGTGGCATGTGTGTATCCGGTGGTAATACTGGAAGACAGAGTGCTTTGGGCCACAGCCAAGACTCATACACTAGCTATGTTCAAGAATCATTGTGCTTAACTAAGAGAATCAATAACGCTATCTGAGTTCTGAGTTCTTATAGATGCCAATCATTCTGAACTTCAAGGGATAGAGTGAGATGCCAAAACTGTTCGGAGGCAAAAAGCTACTAGTCCCGCTCATCTAATTGGAGCTATGTTTCTTTGATATTTTGGAGTCTATAGTATATTCTCTTCTTTTTATCCTATTTTGATTTTCAGTTGCTTGGGGACAAGCAACAATTTAAGTTTGGTGTTGTGATGAGCGGATAATTTGTATGCTTTTTGGCATTGTTTTTAGTATGTTTTTAGTATCTTTTAGTTAGTTTTTAGTATATTTTTATTAGTTTTAATTAAAATTCACTTTTCTGGACTTTACTATGAGTTTGTGTGTTTTTCTGTGATTTCAGGTATTTTCTGACTGAAATTGAAGGTTCTGAGCAAAAATCTGATCCAGAGACTGAAAAGGACTGCAGATGCTGTTGGATTCTGACCTCCCTGCACTCGAAGCGGATTTTCTGGAGCTACAGAAGCCCAATTGGCGCGCTCTCAACGGCGTTGGAAAGTAGACATCCAGGGCTTTCTAGCAATATATAATAGTCCATACTTTGCCCAAGATTTGATGGCCCAAACCTGCGTAGCAAACCGGCCTCAGAAATTCCAGCGTTAAACGCCGGAACTGGCATAAAACTTGGAGTTAAACGCCCAAACTGGCATGAGAACTGGCGTTTAACTCCAGAAAACGTCTCTACACATAAAAGCTTCAATGCTCAGCCCAAGCACACACCAAGTGGGCCCGGAAGTGGATTTTTCTGTCATTTACTCATTTCTGTAAACCTTAGGATACTAGTTTACTACTTATAGGACCTTTTGACTTTGTAATCAGACGGAATGCGACCTTATGACATTGTACACCTTTTCTTCCACAGCATGAGTCTCTGAACCCTATGGTTGGGGGTGAGGAGCTCTGCTGTGTCTTGATGGATTAATGCAATTACTACTGTTTCTCATTCAATCATGCTTGCTTCCATTCTAAGATAATACTTGTTCTTAATCCGGATGAATGTGATGATCAGTGACAACCATCATCATTCTCAACTATGAACGTGTGCCTGACAACCACCTCTGTTCTACCTTAGATTAAGTAGTTATCTCTTGGATTCTTTTATCGGAATCTTCGTGGTATAAGCTAGATTGATGGCGGCATTCAAGAGAATCCGGAAGGTCTAAACCTTGTCTGTGGTATTCTGAGTAGGATTCAATGACTGAATGACTGTGACGTGCTTCAATCTCCTGAAGGCGGGGCGTTAGTGACAGACGCCAAAAGAATCACTGGATTATACTCCGGTCTGATTGAGAACCGACATATGGAATGCCGTGCCGTGACAGGGCATTAGGAATCGTTCCAATGAGAGGATGGGAGGTAGCCACTGACAACAGTGAAACCCTACACACAGCTTGCCATGGAAGGAGACTTGCGTGTTTGATGAAGAAGACAGTAGGAAAGCAGAGATTCAGAAGATGGAGCATCTCCAAACCTCAACCTGTTCTCCATTACTGCAAAACAAGTAATCATTTCATGTTCTTTTACTTTTCACAATCAATCCTGATAATTTCTGATATCCTGACTAAGATTTACAAGATAACCATAGCTTGATTCAAGCCGACAATCTCCGTGGGATCGACCCTTGCTCACGCAAGGTATTACTTGGACGACCCAGTGCACTTGCTGGTTAGTTGTGCGGGATTGCAAAAGTGTTATTGCAATTTCGTGCACCAAAGATCAGTAAAGGGAACACCTCTGCTATATCATCAAGCATCTCAATCCTCATTGTCATTATATTATCTTTAACTCAGGACCTTAGTCGAGATAAGCCCGACAACGCAATTGCAAAGAACCTAGTTTTTGAACTATATCGGTTAGGAGTTTTGATTCTAGTTTTCGTAAATAGTCTCAGTTTGACGAACCGGACTCGATTCATAAGATAAGAGAGATAATAGGATAATATTATCATTATATTAGTATTAGAATCTTCTTGAATGATATTATAAGGTTACTTGGTCTGTTTTAGTTGAAAATTAAAAATCGGTTTAACCGGGTTCACAGTTTACTGGTGCAGCTAAGCACCAGCACTCTTTGATGACTTTAGCAATGCTAGGGCCTCATTATACATGTTTTATTCTCATAATAAATATGTTACTAGTGTCATTTATGCTAGTATCTCAGAAAATAAATTTTAGAGATATTTTTACAAGTGTTTTGATACACCTAGTTTTAGCAGTTATACCCGAGAGATATTTTAATATTATTTTAATCCACCTCCAAGCCAACCAATCACCACTCACCTTACACCCCCCAAAACCTCCAAGGCTGTCTCATTTCTTCATTTTGGCTGAAAATAACAAGAGAGAAAAGAGAGAAACTTTCATGAACACTTAATCTTCAAAGCTTGATTTCTTCTGAACTAAAACTCAAATCAAAATTTCGATTTCACCAAAATGATCCTCTCTTCTTCCTCTACATAACCATATAACATATCAAGGCTGGAAATAAGCTGAGATGGCTGTCTCCCTCCCTCTTCAATTCGGTTTTCAAGGAAAACCATGCAAAATATGTGTTTTCTTGATGTTCTTCCTTAGGAATCATGCTTAACTTGACTTGAGGGCCAAGAAACGTTAATTTACAGCAACTCTAAGGTGAGAAATCCCTTCCTAACATGCTAAGTGAGATTTGGTCAGTTGAGAGTTTTTGGATTTAAAGTTGTTCTTGATGTGATTTAGGAGGAAAAAGTGCTTAAGGACCACCTGAATGTCTAACCGAATTAGGAGTAGCAGGGTTTGATGAATTTAATCTTGATTGATTGTGTTTGAGTTGTGAAATTATGATATGGTTTGGCTGTGCTTGAAATTGATTGTTTATATGAGTGATTCTTGTTAAAATT
Source organism: Arachis stenosperma (assembly GCF_014773155.1). Classification (NCBI taxonomy): domain Eukaryota; kingdom Viridiplantae; phylum Streptophyta; class Magnoliopsida; order Fabales; family Fabaceae; genus Arachis; species Arachis stenosperma. The sequence continues at coordinate 63,451,817 of NC_080379.1, forward strand.
TTGGTGAAATTTTGATGAAATCTGATGAAATTCAAGCTATGAACTTGTGTTCTTGTGGCTGCTGGAAAACAAAACCCTAACCCTTAAATTGAGGTTCAATTTGTGTTAAAATAATGTAGAAAATATGGGGTTTAGTGGCTGCTAATTTATTATGAATTATGGTAAAAATCGGTTGCTGAAAAGACTGAAAAACGGGTAAAAACAGAGAAAAAATCTGAAGAATTTATGAAGAACACGAAGAACACTTTGAGTGTGGTGAAGAATAATGAAGAACACCTTTTTGATCCATAAAAGGGCAATGAAGTAAATATTTTGGTGTTTTGGGGGTTATTTAGTAATTTCTGAAAGTTAGGGTGGTTAAAGTAGAAATATTAAAAGTTACCGGGGTAAAAGGTTAATTTTGAAAGTGAAAAGGTAAAGGCAAGGTAATTTTCGAAAATTTAATGATAAAATAATAAATAATAATAAAATATTAAATAATAATATTTAATTAAAAAAATATTTTAATAAAAAAAATAAAATAATGCGAAAAAGGCAGTTTTTTGTAAAAGCTTTAGAAAGACAACTTTAAGTGCAAAATCTCATAATTACCTTCATAAAACACTTAGGGAGTGGTAAGAACATATTAGTGAGGTAAAGATAAAGAAAAGATAAGAAGTTAAATAAAAGATAAAAACCAAAGAAAAAGTTTATAAAGTTTTAATAACAGGAAAACAGACAGAGATTAGTGAACAAACTAGGGCAACATAGTTAGTCCTTAAGTTGTGGCTAGGGTTAGGTATAATATGAAAAGTTAAACGGTTTCAGTATAGACTTAATGAACCTATACTTGGGACAGGCTAACTATTCATACCGAAATTTACATAAGCTTTAAATACATATGTTAAGCAGAGAAATCAGAGCAAAGTAAATTAAAGAGGTAAAGAGAAAAAGAGTAATATAGATACAAAGAATATAGTAATCAAAACAGAGTAAAGAGACTAAGTGAAAAGAGTAAGCAGAGCCGAGCAAATCAACTAAGAGAAAAGAGTAATTAGAGCAGAGTAAAGAGACAAAGATAAAAGAGTAACAAAACACACGAACTGATAATGTTAAATACGGGGAGTACCCACGAACTGAATGATCATTGGTCTCGAGAAAAACTATGAACTGTTAACTATATTGTGTTCAGAAAAAACCCACGAACTGATAATCATTGATTACGGGAATAACCCATGAACTATTGTATGTTGATCTCGGGTATAGCCCACGAACTGAGGATCATTGTTTTGTTTGTGAATTGATCTCGGGAAAACCCACGAACTGAGGATCATTATTTTGTTTGTGAATTGATCTCGGGGACGCCCAAGAACTGAGGATCACTGTTTCCCCTTGTGCGTATATTATGGGGTCGAGCTTTGCGCCGACTGCCGGTAGTCACGAAAGACTGGTATTCTTACCACCGACACGTATACACTAAGGACACAAAGGGAAACCATATCTAGAACTTGTTCCTAGGTAATGTCAGGCTGCAGGGTGTAAACCGACACGTGAGCTCATAGCCTGCATAGGACAGACATGCATCATACTTGGTTGTGCATTTTCTCTGTTATGATTGTTGTATGAATGTATGCTCTATTTGTTTGTATTCTATTCCTTGTATTTGCGTTTTATTTTCTTGTATTCTTTTGTTTGTGTTCTGCTTTTTTCTTTCTCTATTTTTTCTATTTATCTGTCTTCTGTTTACTGTTTCTCGGTATTCTGCTATTTGTCTGCTAAACAACACGGAATTAATGAACATAACTAATAACCCCGGCCCTACTAAGAACTCCCCAGTTCTTACCCCTTCTCTCTCTCTTCCCCCTTAGATAGAAGCAAGAGTACCCTTCCGTAGTTCGTTGATGATCGTTCTGTAAAGAAGATTCCGCTCTAGGTAGTCTTCTGAGTCTAGCGTGAACTCCGCTACCTGTGAGACCAGCCAATGTCTACACCCCGTTTGTACATGAACTTTAACATAAATCCTGTGTACGAGACTCCTGTTGTGTAGCTACTTGATGAGGTACCAGAGAGACGTCATATGGCAATGTATGATCGTGCAGAGGAGTAACAGATGATGTTCTACCTTTTGATGACGTTCCACCTGACTTAAGTTTTGAAGACTTAGAACGTACCTTCCCTCGCTTTAGTATTTTAGAGGGACTAGGTGAGTATAGGGTCTAGGCTAGCCTGGGTGCCAGCTTAAGGACTTCTTGAACAGGTCAGGGCCTGGGATATTGTATGTATATATATGTATATAGTTATTATCTAGTTATATCTAGGGGTGTTCTAACTAAAAGTCTATACCTAAATAAGGCTGGATCACTGAATGTTATTAACTGCTTGTGATGTATTTATGTGTGTTTGTTTATAACTGTTTTATCTGTTATCAGTTGTGCAATGATTATAAATGATTCCGTCCATTAATCCAGACATTGTTAAAAAAAATACCTCGCAAATTAACTACGTTTTTAACAACAAATCAGGCTCATATGATAAATAATAGGTAATAATTAGGAAGACAAATTGGTAGCGCTCAGTTTCCGATATGATCTAGACATATTGAAAATTGGGTCGTTACACTCAACCTTTCCAGCGGTGACTGACAGCTCCAGTGGCGAGAACGTCCAGCGGCGGCAGCACTAAAGGTTCCAACTGTTGACGGCGACACCGAAAGTGCCTATTTCGACGAGAGAACACAAAAGGGGAGACATGGAGAGAGAGAGAGATAGAGAGAGAGAGAGATAGAGAGAAAAGTGAACTCGAACAAGTGAAGGAGGAAGGGTTCGCGTTTGAATTTTAAACCAATCTTACCATCGAATTTATTGTCGAAATACTCCGACGGTAAATTGGTCAAATGCAGTGTTTTACTAAAGTAATTTACCATCGGTAAATTTCGAAAGTAAAATTGGCGCCAATAAGTCATATTTCGTGCCACTAATCACTACCGAATTTAGCATCGGAATTCACCAGTAATCGACGCCGCTAAATCTGACAATAACTCCAATAGTTCTCGACATTTTTTGTAGTGTTTAAGTTAAGAATATGGTCCTTTTCAAGTGAACATGGTCAAATTTAGGGGTGTTTACTAACAACCTGAATGAAATTGTAATAAATCGGTTTCAAATTTATAAAACTAGCCAAACCCAACCATTTATGAAAAATGATGTGCCAATGCAAATCTAAACTAGAAAAGGAATTTTTTTCTTCTTCCCCACTATGTCCTTAATCTCTTCTCCAACCTCAGCCATCACAGCACTCCATAATCCAAGGTCATAGAATACAAGAAGTTTTAAATTCAAAATAATTCATAAACATAAAATTACTCCATTGTCAGTCAACTCAAAGGGATCTATGGGCATGTAATTAGATTAAAGGTGATATGAGTCATCTGATCTTAGTTTGAGAATGCTTAAAGAAAGGGTTAAGTACTTTTCTTGTTCCTAAGGTTTGGAGGGAAAATCAAATTCGTCCCTGCCCTTTTTTGTTATTAAAATTATCCTCAACATTACAAAACGTTATAAAATCATCCTTTTGTCCATAAATAATATTTTTTGGATAATTTTACCCTTAAATAAAAATAAAAAATATTAAAAATAAAATAAACCACCCCACCCCATCCCACCCCTCTCTTACCCCCACCCCTCCCACCAAAATGAGACAAACAAAAAAAAGTACTCAAAGTGCACCGTCATGAGCAATGCCTTCAAGGTCTTCAACTAATCTACCGATCTGATAAGAATGTCTTCGCCTACAATGCTGTCATTGCTGGATTTGTTAGGAATGGGCTTTCCCTTGATGGCTTCATGGTTTGCAAGCAAATGCGCCATCTGGGTGTCACTCCGGATAAGTACACATTCCGTGTGTGATCAAAGCCTGTGTGGAGGATTTGGAGGTTAAGAAGATTCATGGATTGTTGTTTAGGTTTGGATTCGAGTTGGATGTGTTTGTGGGGAGTGCCGTGGTTAATACTTATATGAAATTTGGGTTGGTGATGGATGCACATGAGGTGTTTGAGGAATTGCCTATTAGAGATTTGGTACTTTGGAACTCAATGCTCAATGGGTATGTATTTGGCTGTGACTTCGAATATGTTCCCAAATATGATTTTATAGACAAAAGGATGATTTTATAATGTTTTGTAACGTTAAAGATGATTTTAATAACAAAAAAAGGTCGGGGACGAATTTGATTTTCATCCCGAACCTTAAGGACGAAAAAAATACTTAACCCTTAAAGAAATATATCTTGTATACTTATTAATAGTAAAATTCTTCACTTAGTTCAGGTTTGGACGTAGGCATAAGGCAGAACCAATATACATCTTGTTATTCATTCTCTCAACATACTTTATTTCTTTATTCATTTATCTATTTATTTTGATTAGTTACTCATATGCCTTAGAACCTTTTCAAAATGTTTTTGAAATAGTTAAACACTTCGGAAGATATTTTCTCAAGATTATATATACTACTTTCCGTTGTTCACAAATCAAACAACTTTATAAGTTTTACTAAATTTCAGTTTTCATAAAAGAATATCAAAGTACAATTCAACTTTTTTAGTATACATCTAGCGATTTTAGTTTAGGATATGTGATATGGATATTATTTTAATATCATGTTTAATTTAGCTCATGGTTTTTACTATAAAAATGGCTCGATTAGAGGATTTGGTATTATTTTTTTTCGTAACTAACATGTAAATTCTATTTTATTGCATTTAGTTTAACAAGTTTTTTAATGGGTTTGTTGTCTAAGCTAAGCTTTTAAACATGCCAAGTTAGAAAATAATTACAAAAGCCTCTATCCAAAGGCAGCATCATGATTATTCTACATTCACATAAACAACAAATATCTAAAACTTCATTAACATGATATTTAACATAGTATTTACAATCATAAATTAATGAAATCCCATATTTTGTATGTAACAAACCTTAAACGATCTCAAATCATGCACCATCAAAAAAAAAAAAAAAAGGAAAATAATGGAATATGGAGCTATATATGATTGCTCTCAGAAAAGAAGAAATTGTGGTTGGCCACCAAGGAAGTACAACTGGAGTAATAGGCAAAAATCCCAAAGAGAGGCCACCATATTTTGATGCCTTGAATTCCTGAGTTAGTAGATTACAACAAATAATATGATCGCCAAATTCCAAAAATATGGTACCTTTAACATATGGATGGAAGGCGAGGATTCTGCTACTTCCCCTAACATGTTCTCTTTCTATGGCTTGTAACTTGTCAAAAATTGATCCGATATCAGGAATATAAAACTCATGCACTATTGCCATTCTTGATGAGAATCTAACTCCCAAACTCTACCACTATAAGGACGAATGTTAGCATTGTTAGAACGTGAAATTGGAAACTCGGATAATTGTAAACTTCCACAACAAACACCAACACACCCTCTATATGCTTCACCAAATTCACTAGGATGATCAATCACAGAAGCAACTTGTTCATTTTTGTAAGGATTGTATATAAGAATCTTCCTTCCACTTGTGAAGTATAACACCCCATCATGTGCAAAACACGATGATGTAAGGGAAAACCCACAAGAAAATCCTTTTGGGCATAACAAAACATGTTCATTCCATTTTCGGTTTCAGAAGAAAAAACCTCAACGTTGAAAGTAGTTTTGTGTTAGAAAAAGCAGGAATGTTCACAACCCTAAATAGGCGTTTGGAGCAACAATAGACACTTTGTCTTCTTCAATATGATAATAAGGATCGCAGGTGAATCCACAAGAACACCATTGGGATCGCAATTACTTGGAGCACAAGGTAGCTCTATCGATTCTTTGGTGAGTGGGTTGCAAACATAGTATATACATTTGTGATATCGGCGTGGGTTTCCACATAAGAGCAGGCCATTACAACAACCGAAAACACACTTCAATATGGATCTCAGTTGAACCTCATTGGTGGGGTTGAATTTTGAGCCTAAAAAATTTAAGGATAAATTCTTTTCAGAAGACCCAAATTGTAAGGAGGGTACATTTGATGTTATAACAAGTGCATTGTATGGTTTTAGGATGTAGCTATGTTGATCTATGTCTTTCTCTTGACATTGCAAATTTTGGAGAAGTCTATGTTGGTGAGTAAGATATAAAATGAAAGTTAAGATCAGAAATTATTGCACACCAATGCTTTGACACTCTTGCATGTGAAGAGATTTGCAAGAAAGCCTGCAAAATATTTCGATGAGTGAATCATTTAAAGATTATTGATGGTGGTGTAAGATTTTGAGATAGTATTTGATGGTGGTGAAATGGTGGTACACATAGATAGCGTTCGAGGAAGAAATTAGAGGAATTCTAAGGAATGCATGATCAACTATATGTTGATTTGATTTAGACTTGGTATTGTAAACCTTATAATTATTGACCACAAGTCAAACTTTTTTTGGATGCTACTTTATAGGGGAAAAATGGTTTTAAAAAGTTTTTTTTTTCCAAAAGAGTAACCAGAAGCATTTTCTATTTTAAGGTATAGTTTTAGTAAATTTTTTATCTAAAATCGTTAAAGAAATTTCGTACTAAATTTGCAAAGAATATTATGTTGACTTATTTATATTTAGATGAGATTTTAGTGATTTCAGACCATATTCAATAAAAGATGTCAATATAGATTGATACAATATCTATCTTATAAAAAGTTTAATATATTTAATCTTTCTTGAAAAGGGAGAGAGAATGAAAAGAAAATAGAGAAAAAAAATTGTACTTCCTTTCGGTTACTTAAAATAAAAGAGGAAGGAAATGAAAATATTCTTTCTCTTCCGAAACTAAAATATGAAGAAAAATAATAAAATCATATTGAATTGTTATTCAATCCTTTTTACTTCAATAAGAGATAGAAAAATAGAAGAGAGAGAAATGAGCAAAAACATGAAAAGCTGTCACTATATGAAAATTCTAAGTTTATATGAATTGCATTAAAATATTTGTTTCCATGTTTTACACACAACACTATATCTTTTGGACTCTAGAAACCAAATTATACACGAATGAATAAGACTAAGAAGAAATTTAAATATGCAACACCTATACATATACACACATTATACATCAATAGCAAATTCAAGAGTAGTTTGTTTTCAAATTTTGAAAAAGAGATTCTACAAGTTAAATTTGATATATAATTAAAGATAAATTATTATTTCTACCTATAAAAATTTAGAAGATTAACAAATTATTTATAAATAAACGAACTTTGTACTCATAAAAAATAAAAAATATATTTTTACTTTAAAATTTCAGATATTGATAAATTTACATATGAATAAAATTAACTTTTAAATACTTTATCACATAAAATTATTTTAAGTATAAAATTAATTTTACTCATTTATGGTTAAATTTATCAATATTTTAATATTTTATGATTAGAAATAATAGTTTCCTATAAAAAAATTAAAAACTAATTTAAATTACAGCTATATATATATATATATATATATAAAATCAGACATCAACTAGTCACCATATATTAAGAATAAAAATACATGTTTAGCATTTCATAAATTTCTATTATTATACTTTTGTAAACAAATTTAATTACTAATTTATTGTAATTTGATTATTCTACTTGATAAGTTTGATTATCTGATTAAAAAATGAATTAACAAGTAAAATATACATAAATACATAACGGTTAATTTGATAATTGATTTTTAGTATACATATAATATTTTGTAATAATTAAAATTTACTCTTCTCAATAACATTTAAAAATGGCTGAAAATTAATTTGATAATATTTTAAATGTTTAAAAATAATATATATATGAATGTAAAAAGTAATTTTTGAGTTCAAAAAGTCTAATTCAAAATATACATCCAATTGCTTGTGGTCTTGTGGATGTGAGGATATCCACCATGCCGACAAAAAATTGGTACAGTTGCATGGGTCTCATTTCCACTTGCTATTTATTATTTATTAAATTAAATTTCGTTATCATATTTGATTGTTAGATCTATTAGTTATGATCATAACCGTTTTTAGTTCATATAAATAAAATAAATTCAACCTCTTCACTACTTGTTTGAATAAATAGGAAAGAATAGAGAAGCAGATAGATTCTTGTAAGTTTTTCTTTCAATTATCTTTACAAAATTTGATCTCACGTCATAAAAGGCTTAAGTGAAACTAAGAAATAATATGTGAGAAAAAATTATATATGGTGTAAATTACAATTTGCAAGATCAATCGACAAATTATAGTATGGCACAACACCTTAAAATATTAACTTGTATATTTTGTTTGGTGCACACTACAATACAGATCTAAATTTACAGAGATTTCGTAGAGCAACTTCTTTGCGACACGTGTTTTTTTGTCTTTATGTAGGAGAGCAGCTTGACACACAGTGCTGGCGCAGGAAATTGATGGCTTGCTAGGCCTTGAACAGTTGAACCCCTCTCTGTTTTCTTTCTTAACACGGGAAAGGGGTACAAAAAGAGGTTAAAGGGGTATAAAGAAGGGGTTCGAACCTGGAACAAGATTTTTCTTTTCTTTTTTATAGTGTAACCTAAAATTCAAAGAAAAAAATTTGTTGATTATTCCAGTTTTCAAGAAAAACTAGAAAGTAGAAATAGATAAAACACTACACATTTTAACATTTAAACCAATAAGTATGTTAAACAAAGTTTGGTCTTGCATATGATATCTTGTGTGATCATATGTAATTTGAATATTTTTTTCTGTCAAGATTTTTTTAATTATTATACTTTTATTTGAAAAATAAAAAAAACATCACTTTATTTTAAGCAAGTAACATGTTTTAAAAAAAGTCAATTCAAAAGTTTTAATAAAGAGAAAATGATGTTTCTCTCTTGTAAGTATTTAAATGATCAAAATATTATTTGTACACTAAAATCACTACTAAAATTAATTACTATATTTATATATAAATATATATTATTTAATTTATTTTCAATATATTTTGTATTTTATATATTTTATATTGATAGCTGATTTTAATGTATACTTAACAGATTATTAAATGATAATTCTTTTCTTATAAAAATTAAATAACATTTATTTT